>NC_057814.1:320882204-320902276 GCF_018294505.1 Triticum aestivum | reverse complement strand
GGCGGCGGCGGGCTCCTCCGGTGGCGGTGATGAGAAAAACGGAGGGGGGTATATATATAGAGGGGGGGTGCGGGCGGCTTGGGGAAGGGGCATCCGAGGCGGCGGCGGCTCCCGTGCTCCCGGCGGACTCCGGCGGTGGCGAGGCGTGCGGGAAGAGGAGAGGTGCGACGGGGCGGGCCTTCGGCTGGGCTCGGCCCAGTCGGCGCGGGCGCGTTTGTTTGTTTTTTTAAGTTCCGCGGGAAAATTTGCGTAGAAAAATAAATAAAAATAAGAAAAATATGAAATAAATTTTCCCCGTCTAGTTAGAAAATCTAGAATAGGGTGAACATTTTTAAAATCAAAAATAAGTATTTTGAAAACATGCATATTTTTAAATGCAATAAAATAGCAAATAAAATCCAAATAATTTCAAATAATGATTTTAACATTTTTCCTCCAGTATTTCAATGTTTTGGAGAAGTCATATTTTCTCCTCTCGTTTATTTAATACTGAAATATTTTTCCGGAGAGAAAAATAATTGAAATCCCAATCCTCGTTTGAAAAATCAAATAAGAAAATTCTAGAAAATCCCCAACTCTCTCCGAGGGTCCTTGAGTTGCTTAGATTTATCGAGGATTTGTCAAAATGCAACAAAACATGATATGCAAATGATGATCTATGTATAACATTCCAAATTGAAAATTTGGGATGTTACAATTTTATTTTTAGTTTTTTGCTTTTTTCTTGTTTTTAGGAATAAATATTTGATCTAGCCTCTGGTTATATGTGTTTTTATGTTTTAATTAGTGTTTGTGCCAAGTTAAACCTATAGGATCTTCTTGGATGATAGTTATTTGATCTTGCAGAAAATTCCAGAAACTTTCTGTTCACGAAAATAATTGTTAAAAATCACCAGAACGTGATAAAATATTGATTCCAATTGCTTCTGATCAATAAACAAAGTTTCTAGGTCTTCCTATTTTGGCTGATTTTGTGGAGTTCCAGAAGTTTGCGTTAGTTACAGATTACTACAGACTGTTCTGTTTTTGACAGATTCTGTTTTTCGTGTGTTGTTTGCTTATTTTGATGAATCTATGGCTAGTAAAATAGTTTATAAACTATAGTGAAGTTGGAATACAGTAGGTTTAACACCAATATAAATAAAGAATGAGTTTATTACATTACCTTGAAGTGGTCTTTTGTTTTGTTTTGCTAACGGAGCTCACGAGATTTTCTGTTGAGTTTTGTGTTGTGAAGTTTTCAAGTTTTGGGTGAAAGATTTTGATGGATTGTGGAACAAGGAGTGGCAAGAGCCTAAGCTTGGGGATGCCCATGGAACCCCCAAGATAATCTAAGGACACCATAAAGCCAAAGCTTGGGGATGCCCCGGAAGGCATCCCCTCTTTCGTCTACTTCCATCGGTAACTTTACTTGGAGCTATATTTTTATTCACCACATGATATGTGTTTTGCTTGGAGCGTCTTGTATGATTTGAGTCTTTGCTTTTTAGTTTACCACAATCATCCTTGCTGTACACACCTTTTGAGAGAGCCACACATGATTTGTAATTTGTTAGAATACTCTATGTGCTTCGCTTATATCTTTTGAGTTATATAGTTTTGCTCTAGTACTTCACTTATATCTTTTAGAGCACGGTGGTGGATTTGTTTTATAGAACTATTGATCTCTCATGCTTCACTTAGAATATTTTGAGAGTCTTAAACAGCATGGTAATTTGCTTAAATAATCCTAATATGCTTGGTATTCAAGATTAGTAAAAAAATTCTTATGAGCGTGTCGAATACTAAGAAAAGTTTGATGCTTGATAATTGTTTTGAGATATAAAGATGGTGATATTAGAGTCATGCTAGTTGAGTAGTTGTGAATTTGAGAAATACTTGTGTTAAAGTTTGTGATTCCCGTAGCATGCACGTATGGTGAACTGTTATGTGATGAAGTCGGAGCATGATTTATTCATTGATTGTCTTATGAGTGGTGGTCGGGGACGAGCGATGGTCTTTTCCTACCAATCTATCCCCCTAGGAGCATGCGCGTAATACTTTTCTTTGATAACTTGTAGATTTTTGCAATAAGTATATGAGTTCTTTATGACTAATGTTGAGTCCATGGATTATACGCACTTTTCTTCCTCCCACCATTGCTAGCCTCTCTAATACCGCGCACTTTTCGCCGGTATCATACACCCACCATAAACCTTCCTCAAAACAGCCACCATACCTACCTATCATGGCATTTCCATAGCCATTCCAAGATATATTGCCATGCAAATTTCCACCGTTCTGTTTATTATGACACGCTCCATTATTATCATATTGCTTTGCATGATCATGTAGTTGACATCGTATTTGTGGCAAAGCCACCGTTCATAATTCTTTCATACATGTCACTGTTGATTCGTTGCATATCCCGGTACACCACCGGAGGCATTCACATAGAGTCATATTTTGTTCTAAGTATCGAGTTGTAATTGTTGAGTTGTAAGAAACTAAAAGTGTGATGATCTTCATTTTTAGAGCATTGTCCCAAGTGAGGAAAAGGATGATGGAGACTATGATTCCCCCACAAGTCGGGATGAGACTCCGGACAAAAAAAGAGGCCATAAAAAAAGAGAGAAGGCCCAAATAAAAAAATGAGAGAAAAAGAGAGAAGGGACAATGTTACTATCCTTTTACCACACTTGTGCTTCAAAGTAGCACCATGATCTTCATGATAGAGAGTCTCTCATTTTGTCACTTTCATATACTAGTGGGAATTTTTCATTATAGAACTTGGCTTGTATATTCCAATGATGGGCTTCCTCAAAATGCCCTAGGTCTTCGTGAGCAAGCGAGTTGGATGCACACACACTTAGTTTCTTTTGTTGAGCTTTCATATACTTATAGCTCGAGTGCATCCGTTGCATGGCAATCCCTACTCACTCACATTGATATCTATTGATGCGCATCTCCATAGCCCGTTGATACGCCTAGTTGATGTGAGACTATCTTCTCCTTTTTGTCTTCTCCACAACCACCATTCTATTCCACATACAGTGCTATCTCCATGGCTCACGCTCATGTATTGCGTGAAGATTGAAAAAGTTTGAGAACGTCAAAAGTATGAAACAATTGCTTGGCTTGTCATCGGGGTTGTGCATGATTTAAATACTTTGTATGGTGAAGATAGAGCATAGCCAGACTATATGATTTTGTAGGGACAAATTTCTTTGGCCATGTTATTTTGAGAAGACATGATTGCTTAGTTAGTATGCTTGAAGTATTATTATTTTTGTGTCAATATTAAACTTTTGTCTTGAATCTTTCGGATCTGAATATTCATACCACAATTAAGAAAAATTACATTGAAATTATGCCAAGTAGCACTCCGCATCAAAAATTCTGTTTTTATCATTTACCTTCTCGAGGACGAGCAGGAATTAAGCTTGGGGATGCTTGATACGTCTCCAACGTATCTATAATTTTTGATTGCTCCATGCTATATTATCTACTGTTTTGGACATTATTGGGCTTTATTATTCACTTTTATATTATTTTTGGGACTAACCTATTAACCGGAGGCCCAGCCCAGAATTGCTGTTTTTTTGCCTATTTTAGAGTTTCGCAGAAAAGGAATATCAAACGGAGTCCAAACGGAATGAAACCTTCGGGAACGTGATTTTCAGAACGAATATGATCCAGGAGACTCGGACCCTACGTCAAGAAACAAAAGAGGAGGCCACGAGGTAGGGGGCGCGCCTACCCCCCCCCCCCAAGGGCGCGCCCTCCACCCTCGTGGGCCCCCTGTTGCTCCACCGACGTACTCCTTCCTCTTATATATACCTACGTACCCCCAAACGATCAGATACGGAGCCAAAAACCTAATTCCACCGTCGCAACCTTCTGTACCCACGAGATCCCATCTTGGGGCCTGTTCCGGAGCTCCGCCGGAGGGGGCATCGATCATGGAGGGCTTCTACATCAACACCATAGCCCCTCCGACGAAATGTGAGTAGTTTACCTCAGACCTTCGGGTCCATAGTTATTAGCTAGATGGCTTCTTCTCTCTTTTTGGATCTCAATACAATGTTCTCCCCCTCTCTCGTGGAGATCTATTCGATGTAATCTTATTTTGCGGTGTGTTTGTTGAGACTGATGAATTGTGGGTTTATGATCAAGTTTATCTATGAACAACATTTGAATCTTCTGAATTCTTTTATGTATGATTGGTTATCTTTGCAAGTCTCTTCGAATTATCAGTTTGGTTTGGCCTACTAGATTGATCTTTCTTGCAATGGGAGAAGTGCTTAGCTTTGGGTTCAATCTTGCGGTGTCCTTTCCCAGTGACAGTAGGGGCAGCAAGGCACGTATTGTATTGTTGCCATCGAGGATAATAAGATGGGGTTTTTTTATCATATTGCATGAATTTATCCCTCCACATCATGTCATCTTGCTTAAGGCATTACTCTGTTTTTATGAACTTAATACTCTAGATGCATGCTGGATAGCGATCGATGAGTGGAGTAATAGTAGTAGATGCAGGCAGGAGTCGGTCTACTTGTCTCGGACGTGATGCCTATATACATGATTATACCTAGATATTCTCATAACTATGCTCAATTCTGTCAATTGCTCAACGGAAATTCGTTCACCCACCGTAAAATACTTATGCTCTTGAGAGAAGCCACTAGTGAAACCTATGTCCCCCGGGTCTATCTCATCATATTAATCTTCCAACACTTAGTTATTTCCTTTGCTTTTATTTTACTTTGCATCTTTATCATAAAAATACCAAAAATATTATCCTATCATATCTACCAGATCTCACTCTCGTAAGTGACCGTGAAGGGATTGACAACCCCTTATCGCGTTGGTTGCGAGGATTTATTTGTTTTGTGTAGGTGTGAGGGACTCGCGCGTAGCCTCCTACTGGATTGATACCTTGGTTCTCAAAAACTGAGGGAAATACTTACGCTACTTTGCTGCATCACCCTTTCCTCTTCAAGGGAAAACCAACGCAGTGCTCAAGAGGTAGCACCGATCGCCACTCATAAGGAAGACAATCAATAAACACCTCATGCTCCAACTTCGTTACATAACGGTTCACCATACGTGCATGCTACGGAACTTGCAAATCTCAACACAAGTATTTCTCAATTTCACAATTACTCAACTAGCACGACTCTAATATCACCACCTTTATATTGCAAAACTATTGCAAGGAATCAAACATATCATATTCAGTGATCTACAAGTTTTATGTAGGGTTTTATGACTAACCATGTGAATGACCAGTTCCTGTCATCTCTCTAAATAGATATAAGTGAAGCAAGAGAGTTTAATTCTTTCTACAAAAGATATGCCCACGCTGTAACAAATATAAGTGAACCAAAAGAGCATTCTACAAATGGCGGTTGTCTAAGTGAAGAGAAACAGGCAATCCAAACTTCAAATGATATAAGTGAAGCACATGAAGCATTCTATAAAGCCATACTCAAAAGATATAAGTGAAGTGCAATGAGCATTCTAGAAATCAACCAAGGATATCTCATACCATCATGGTGCATAAAAGAAAAATGAAAACTAAATGCAAAAGACGCTCCAAGATCTGCACATATCACATGAATGAAACGAATCCGAAAACATACCGATACTTGTTGAAGAAAGAGGGGATGCCTTAAGGGGCATCCCCAAGCTTAGACGCTTGAGTCTCCTTGAATATTTACTTGGGGTGCCTCAGGCATCCCCAAGCTTGAGTTCTTGTCTCTCTTCCTTCTTCTCACATCGAAACCTTCTCGATCATCGAACACTTCATCCACACAAAACTTCAACAGAAAACTCGGTAAGATCCGTTAGTATAATAAAGTAAATCACTACTCTAAGTACTGTTTCAAAACAATTCAAATTTTGTTTTTGCATTGTGTCTACTTTAATAAAACTTTTTCATGGCTTAATGCACTGATATAAATTGATAGTTTCATCAAAACAAGCAAACTATGCATCAAAAACAGAATCTGTCTAAAACAGAATAGTCTGTAATAATCTGAAAATTCACCATACTTCTGATACTTTAACAATTATGCCAAAATTAGAAAAAATAAACAATTTTTATAGAAAGACAGTGCAAAAAGAATCAGAACCATTTGACGTTCCAGTAAACAATTGAAAATCGCGCACTACAGCCAAAGTTTCTGTCCTGCACCGTACAAACCAACAAGCATTGTAAACATCCTAAAGGCAAACCTTGGCACATTATTTTTATAATACAATGGAATTGTACAAGGGGATAATTATTTTTGTTGAAAGTTTCTGTAATCAAGATTCACAAAGTTTCCGTGAGCATGAACAAAGTTCAAGGCTAGCTCCCACTTCAACAATGCTTGTCTCTCTCACTTTCACTTTTCTTTTTGAAAAAGTTTTGGGTTCCCCTCTTTATTTTTTGTTTTTTAACTATATAAAAGCACTCAACAGAAATAAATGACTCTCTAAAACTTTTGGGTTGTCTCCCTGGCAGCGCTTTCTTTAAAGCCATTAAGCTAGGCATATAGTGCTCAAGTAATGGATCCACCCGGATCCCAAGGTATATCAAAGCCAATTTTAATTAGCAATGATTTGGCATTTAGTAGTGAGCACAAGAAACATATATCATGTAATGACGAAGTCTAACTCTCTTCCTATGCATCGGCATGTCATAAAAGAACAATTCATGCACACATAGTAAAGGCCAATGCATAGTATAAACAGTTTCTTGCAATTTTATCGTGTGGGAAACATAGAGAGGTGGAGATATAGTTCCTCTCTCATAATAATTGCAAGTAGGAGCAGAAAGCACATGCATATTATACTCATCAAAATCATCATGTGCAATGGTAAAAGGCAACCCATCAATGTAATCCTTAATAAGTGCCAACTTCTCCGATATAGTGTAGTCGGGAGAATTCAAAAAGATAATAGGACTATCATGCGTGGGTGCAATAGCAACAATTTCATGTTTAACATAAGGAACTATAGCAAGTTCATCTCCATAAGCATAATTCATATTGGCATCTTGGTCACAAGCTAGCAAGCATCATCAAAAAGGGATATTTCAAGAGAATCAACGGGATCATAATAGTCATCATAGCAATCATCCTTCGGTAAGCACGAAGGGGAATTAAACAATGTATGAGTTGAAGAGTTACTCTCATTAGAAGGTGGGCACGGGTAGCTAATCCGCTCTTCCTCCCTTTGTACTTCGCTCTCCTCCTCATCTTTTTCATCCAATGAGCTCACAGTTTCATCAATTTCTTCTTCCATAGATTCCTGCAAAATATTAGTCTCTTCTTGGACAGAGGAGTAGTCCTCAATATATGGTTCAACATAGGCATTAGAAGCATAATTATCATAGCAATATTTAAGTATGGCAAAATTTTCAGATTTGTAAAGAGTAGCACCATACGTTTCAATCAAAGAAGCAATTTCATAAGCACCCTTAAAAGCAACAAATTCTTCAATTTGTTGAACATCATAGTAACTATAAACACCCTTAGCATACGAAGATAAGATTCCATTATCACTAAAATCACATTGGTAGGGAAGGTGTTTCTTAGGGTTTTCAGAACAATAAGTAACATCATACATATAAAGACATAAATTCCAAGCATAGCATTGCAAACGATGAATTTGAACCAATAGAATTTTCCCTTTTTCAGATATTTGGTGTCGCGCATAACAAGCATGCTCATCTAAAGATTTTCCCTCAACTAAGCTAGTTGGGGTTTCAGCATGAGCACATAGGGATCGAAGATGATCCAAGTAATAAGCTTCAGGAGTGTGATAGATTTTGAGTGGTTCTTCAACCATTGGTTCAGTAGGTACAACTAATTTTTTGGTATTTTGCGTTTCCTACCCATAACTAAAGATAGAAAACAACTAAGAACAGCAACTAAAAATTACTTAGTGATAAAGCAAACAAGCACACACGAGAATATTCACCCCACGCTATTGCTCCCCGGCAACGGCGCTAGAAAAAGGTCTTGATAACCCACAAGTATAGGGGATCAATTGTAGCCTCTTTCGATAACTAAGAGTGTCGAACCCAACGAGGAGCTAAAGGCAGAACAAATATTCCCTCAAGTTCTATCGACCACCGATAAAACTCTACTCACGCTTAACGTTCGCTTCACCTAGAACAAGTATGAAACTAGAAATACTTTGTAGGTGTTTTTGGATAGGTTTGCAAGAATATAAAGAGCACGAGAATAAAAACTAGGGGCTGTTTAGATAAAGACACAACTAAGTTAGTTTTAGTAAAAGAGCTTGTTGTCACGAGAAATTTATTTGTCCCTAGGCAATCGATAACTAGACCGGTAATCATTATTGCAATTTTATTTGAGGGAGAGGCATAAGCTAACATACTTTCTCTACTTGGATCATATGCACTTATGATTGGAACTCTAGCAAGCATCCGCAACTACTAAAGATCATTAAGGTAAAACCCAACCATAGCATTAAAGTATCAAGTCCTCTTTATCCCATACGCAAACAACCTACTTACTCGGGTCTGTGCTTCTGTCACTCACGCCACCACCATAAGCAAATCATGAACATATTGCAACACCCTACAGCGGGAATCCCTCACGCTTGCGCGACATGGAGAGCACCATAGGACAGCACCAATAATAAAACATGCAACTCAAACCAATCTTGATCATCAAGTAGCCCATAGGACAAAACGGATCTACTCAAACATCATAGGATAGCCATACATCATTGGGAAATAATATATAGCGTTGAGCACCATGTTTAAGTAGAGATTATAGCGGGTAAGAGAGAGGTTACACCGCTGCATAGAGGGGGGAAGAGTTGGTGATGATGGTCGTGAAGTTGTTGGTGAAGATTGCGGTGATGATGATGGCCCCCGGTGGCACTCCGGCGCCACCGGAAGCGAGGGAGAGAGAGCCCCCCTCCTTCTTCTTCTTCCTTGACCTCCTCCCTAGATGGGAGAAGGCTTTCCCATCTGGTCCTTGGCCTCCATGGCGTGGGAGGGGCGAGAGCCCCTCCGAGATTGGATCTATCTCTCTGTCTCTCTCTCTTTCTGCGTTCTCGTCTGCTGCCCTTTCATCGTTTCGTGTATATATGGAGATCCATAACTCCGATTGGACTGAAACCTTCGCCGTGAGTTTTTACCAAAATATAGCTTTCTTGCGGCCGAAGAAGGGCATCAACTGCCTTACGGGTGGCCCACGAGGGTCAGGCGCGCGCCCAGGGAGGGCAGGCGCGCCCCCTGCCTCGTGGCCACCTCGGGCACCGTCTTGCGTGGATTTTTCTTCCGGAATTTTCCAAATATTCCAAAAATAAGCTCCATCCGTTTTTATCCCGTTTGGATTCCGTTTGATATGGATATTCTGCGAAACATAAAACATGCAACAAACAGGAACTCACACTGGCACTGGGCACTGGATCAATATGTTAGTCCCAAAATAGTATAAAAAGTTGCCAAAAAGTATATGAAAGTTGAATAATATTGGCATGGAACAATCAAAAATTATAGATACGACGGAGACGTATCATGGCCTTAATGTTTTATTAGTGTATGGCATTTTTATTCCTGTCGTAAATGACATGTGTGATCCCTTGATCTTATTTGGCGTTAATTATTTGTAGTATCACTGTCTTCGACCTGGTGTACTACTACCTAGGTCCTGGTTTATTAGTCCCTTTTGTAATTTGTACTAAATTTTGACCAAAGATTTAACTGACAAAATGTTAGTGCATGTCAACAAAAATTATATCATTTGATTTGTATTTTAACATAGTTTTCAATCATATAATTTTGGTGACATCCATGAACCTTTTTTTAGTCAAATTTATGGTCAAAATTTGGCACGGATTACGACGGGGAGCAATAAACCCGGACAGAGGTAGACTGGTCTGTCACCATCGTGTTTTGTGTCTAATTTTGACTTCAGCGACCCAACCTACATGGAGGGAGTGCTATATATATTGGCGCAACAACCAAACTTATAAAGTATATTCAAAACTGAGTGTTACTACAAGTCACGAGATCAAAACGAGAAAGTGGAACAAGTACAACATGCCTGTGCCGTTCGCGTCGCACCCCCACACGGTCGCGGTGCACAATGTAGTAACTAGTCTCTTCTTGACCCGCATTTACATTGATATGGCTTGAATGCCAAGGAGGGAGAGGGTAGCGGTTCTCGAGATGTTGAACGATCAATGATGCATCCTCAATTAGCATGCAGAGGGAATTAATTGGAGAAGTATAATAGAGCCAGCACGATGTGAATGCAACAGAGTTTGGACTCTCATATAAAGGTGCCCCACCACTCCAATCCATCTACTCCTAGTCTCTGCACAACACTGCTCACTCCAATCCAAGAGAAAGTGACCAAAAGCCACAAGCACCTATGGAGGCGATGGAGATGAGCGGCAGTCGGCTGTGCCAAATCATCCAAGACGCCGGCCTGCAGCCCCGCATCGTGCATCGTTTCCAGACAGTGCTGGCGACCGCCGGCGTCCTAGCCCTCGCCGACGCCGGCTTTGCCTCTCGCATGGACGACATGATGGTCCACTCCATCCGCAAGTTCACCGCCGTCAAGAAGCGCGCGGACGACCTTGCCGTACTGTTCCAGCCCGCGCGCCCAGGCTCCTCATTACCTGCCACCCTCATCAGCCTCCATGGTGACGAACTCTTTCAAGCCCTGGTGGCCCTGCAGGTGCCGGAGGTCGCGATGAAGAATGTGCACCTCGAGGCCGCACTCGCCACGTAGCGCCTCGCCATGTAAGAAACCATCGACTTGCACATCCATGTCTACGAGGAAATCGTCTACATAGGCCACTACCAGGCAAGCGAGGACAGAAAGACGTTGGCCTTCTTCCAGTGGCTGGAATCTTTGGAAGCCATTGTTCAGAAGCACGTCGACCTGGCCACGAAAGCCGCTGCTACTTAGCCGCCGTTCGGTGGCCCGACGCCCTGAGTCGAGGAGGTGGACGTCGTCGATGGATGCATCTTTCTTCTTGCCCCCTGTAACCAGCACTGCATCGCCTCGTGGCCTTAATGTTTTATTAGTTTAGTACTCCCTCTGTTCCCAAATATAAGTCTTTCTAGAGATTCCAGCAAGTGACTACATACGGAGCAAAATGAGTGAATCTACACTCAAAAATATGTCTACATATATCCGTATGTTGTATTCCATTTGAAATATCTAAAAAGACTTATATTTAGGAACGGAGAGAGTATATGGCATTTTTATTCCAGTCGTAACATTTTCACTGTGATGTGGGGCCACAGTTGAGCAAACTGACCATGGGCAAATCCCCACCCCGCCCACCGCGCGTCGGCTAAGTTTAGAATTAGAAGAGAGAAACGAGGGAGAAGAGCTAGCTGTAGCACGAACGCTGTTGTCAGATGGGACTCGTGCTGATAGAATAGGAGTACTGAGCACTCGTACCTCTTTTTTTGAGGGAAAAAGTAGTCTTATGTCTAGTACCACTAGTTGGGTGCGTGCGACCTATACCTTTCATCACTTTAGATCTCCTTTTCAAACCGCAGCTACGCTTCACAATACATATTTTTCACGCATTTATCCTCGTATATGTACTCCTAGGCTATTTCCACGTGCTCCCTTTCACCGACATGTGGGACATAGAGCATCTAGGTCATAATGCATGCACGACTCGGAGCATATGCCGGGGTACTTTACATTTCAGACCTCACGAATTACATGCAAACCCCCCGCAGAAGAATAAATAAATAAATGAATTACTACATGTAACCGGATTATTTTCATAGAAACCGGAGCACGTTCATTAACTTTTGTACATAACACATCGATAATAAACGACCAGACCTAAACCAGTCTAAGGGCCTCTTTGATTCGCAAGATACTGAAAACACATGAATAGTGAAAGTATGATGGCGATGAACCGATACGAGGAGAACTCTAACTCAGTTAGAGGTTAGAGTTAGATCCTAACCCTGAACTAATTCTAACCAAAGAGGTGTATGGATGGCAGGGTTAGATTGACAATAAATGCTCTTTCTCAATCATTTGACTACTTTGGACCCTATTTCCTGCCGAATTTGGTGTGGCCGGCTCTTGTGTGGCCTCCTCCCGCTCACAATTGACATAAACGAACCATCTTTACAAATCAAGCATGCAAAACATGATAAATTTTACTTTGTCCATACAAATGAGATATCCCACTTAAACATACAAGTCGTCAATCAAGCTTCAGAAAAAAACACTCCATGAAACAAAGCATGAGCTAACTCATCACGGAAGTCATTCACGATAGGGAGGGAGCCCGGAGCCCCTCACACACCCGGGGAGGAGCTCATCATCGTCGCTTTGGAGGAAGGCTCTGTAGAGACCAAGCCCCGGGAACCCCTCCGACGCAGGCTGCTTGCGAGTGGAGGTCGACACCGGCATGGGTAGGAGGGCCGCTTGCCGACGACTGCGAACCGAATCTTTGGGCCTCTAGAGATAATGCAAGCCTGGAACTGAAATACCTAGAAAGGTGAACTGAATCTTTGGGCCTCTAGAAAGATTTATTACCTCCTCAAGCAGGATCAAACAATTCCATGCATGCACCACAATCTATACCAAGTTTAATCAGGATCTACTTTTCCAAATCAAAATTAGCACTAGAGCGAGCAAGATCAATGATATGGCTGTGAGACAGAGAAGGAACAAACAAACTCACCCCTCTCGTGACCTCCCTGGTAGATGCACCGCTGCCACGCACGACAGAGGGAGAAAAACGACCAGTGAAGGGGGAGCGGCGTGAGCTTTGGAGGCCGGAGGGAGAGGGCGGACAAAGGAGGGCGGCGGAGGCCGAAGGGAGAGAGCGACCTGAGGAGAGAGAGAGGGCGAGCGGCGGAGCGGCGCTTGGGCGGGCAGCCCGATGGGAAACAGAGAGGAGTCGTGCGAGGGGGGGCGGAGGGCGCGATCTGGTGCGGGCGGGGGAGATTTTTTTAGTTCTCTTTTAGTGAGCCCGAGGAGAACTAACCCAATTAGAACCTCTCCACCGGGCTTGTTTTTTTAGCTGGTTTAGAGCAAACTAGCTCAAATTAACCCCTCCCGTTTGGATACTTTGAGGCTATTTCAACCCAAACTAGCTCTAACTCAAGGATCCAAACAAAGAGGAGTAGTACTGTACATGCTACAGTCTAGACCGTAGCACATTGTTTTTTATGGCCATATCACCACATTGTTTTCTACTGTTGGTCCACTAGGCTGCCGTGGTTCGCACTGCTGGTTCACTGGGCTGCTGTGGTTCCCACTCCTCCAGCGTGAGTAGTAGTGCTAGTATATACACTATATATACCGCATGATTCTTTGGTCATTCTTACTACGTACTTCGTCGACATGTGGGAGAGCCAACATCCGGGTCGACGTGTCATGCACCAGATTAGAGTGCGGAACAGAAGGGGGGCATCACCCCGGTCGTAGCGCCAGTAATTCATGACTATAGTGAGTAGTCATATCATAAGTCTTTCCAGCAGTAACGCACCATCAAATCGCACAGCCCGACCTTTCCAGCAGTAAGTAAGTTGAATCCGCTACTCCCTCACCCTCCTCGCCTCTCTGTCAAACCGCATACGCGAAAACTGCCGCGCGTACTGCCCGGGAAGAGCCCCGCCCTCAACTTTTAACTACGCGAAAATAGTTTGAGCTTGTTCGTTCTATATAAATACTAGTACTGTATGTTTATTCACCCATGGGGTTGTTCAGTGAATGGAGGGCCGGGGAGCACAAGTGAACAATACTACTATTAGTAAGTAGGAGTCGTACAGTTAGTCACCTTAAATAGAGAGTTTCTTTTCTTTCATGCCACGTACACAAATTGAAATGCTTGTTGTGGAGAGAAAAAGATAATCACTCCACTATATATGTATGCAGGGGCCTGAGCGCTTGCTTTACTAGGATTGCTCTCTTCATTCTCTCATCCTCTCCAGATCTAAACAAGACATCGGTAGCAACATTTTCTCTCTGCTCACCGCTGGTCACAGATCCGGCCGGATCCCTTCGGCCGATGTGTGCAGAGGACTAAGGTGCATCGTTCACGCGATCATCACCGGCGAGGGAGGAAACCCACAGCTGCCAGCGGGGCCGGATCCTCTACCCATGTCGTTCTCTCAGACGCAGCGCCGGCTCGGGTGGTCCTCGGACCCTTCTTCCTCCCTACTGTATTGTGCGCAGATCGACCTGCCGCCCCCGACATCCCGATGACCCTCAGGTATAAGTTCTTCGAAAGTGGCCTTGCTCTACTGCCCCAACTCCCCACGTGTCTGCATGTGCATATTTTTCTACTTCCATCAGCTCTTCCAAATCCACCTAAATTTTTAGTATTATTAGAGGTAAAGCTACTTCATGCATTCGAATCTAGGACTTGGTTCAAACAACAAAGAAATGGGGGAAAGTCGTAGCATGAATATAGGACTTGATTCAAAGAGGAAATAACAGGGGGAAAGTAGTAGAGACCGGATACCCAACCGGTCTCTTGGTTGAAAAGGGAAATAATGGGAAAACGCAGTACAGACGGGATAAGGAACAGATCTATTATTGGTTGAAAAAAGGATAGAAAGTGGCGGCTGGTGGACAAGTCAACAGAGTATGTCCAGGATTAGATTTGCTGCCCTCGCATAGTAAAATGTCTCCAAGATTAGATTTGCTGCCCTCACATAGTAAAAGGTCTCCAGGATTAGATTTGCTGCCCTCACATAGTAAAAGGTCTCCAGGATTAGATTTGCTGCCCTCACAGAGCATGAACAAACTCGGCATCACCACTTTATGTCTCCTTGTAGGTACATTGTGCTGATGCGTCCACTGCCGTATGTCCTTATACCAACTTTTTGCTATTGTTAATGTAAGGGCGCATGTAAAATGAAGCGATCACACTGTTACCTCAAGGATATGTCTAACCAGTGTTATTGTTAATCTAAGGCCTCCAGTGATACGATGCAATTAAACTATGTTACAAATGGTACTCCTGCTGTTTTCCCCAGTATGATAAGTAAGTTGCTTCTTTACGCTGCTGAGTGACCTAGTGTCCCCACGGTCCCATGCCCTTAAACCAACTCTTTAGGTGCTATTGATTTACTGTATCTGGTATACAAGCAATGCCACCATTAAAGTAATCCCATATTTGACGAATGTCATTGTTGATCGTAATGCTTCCGGTAACATGAAGCCTTACTGACGTTTTAAAATTTCTACTGTCCTTGCGTGATTGCCATGAACATAATTAAGATGCTTCTTTTTATTTCGTGTATGTTTCGTATATTCTTTTTGTGCAGATAGGGATATCCATTTTCACCTTGTTGCTATTGTGACCTTTTTGTGAACTGCACAAAACACTTTTTGGAATAAGTGTCTTGTGCAGTTCAACTAAAATGTCACGTGGGCAACATCTCTCAATTTTGGTGGAACTGCACAAAATGGTGATTGGAGTTTCCAAAATCTCCATCAAATTCTGCTGGTAATCTCGTGCAACATTTTATTAGCCTTTGCAAGATGAGCTGTCACTGTCACCACAATGGCACTTTATTTTAGTGGAACTGCACAAAAGGATAAGCAAATTATAGTTGCACCTTACATGAGCACGACAGCCAACCTTAATGTTGCTCAATTTTTGTGCAACTACTAAAGAAGAACCTGCCAGCTCACGAGAGCAAGTACTTCTTGCTAGCTGAATGATGGAATCTTTGCTTCATTTCAGGTGATCTGCAGAAAAAGTCGCATGAATTGAATCATCGAGTGGAGCTGCAGGTTGAGTTCAAGGAGTGCCACTATTATAGTAATCATGCTCTTTCTTATTTGTGTTGTGCAAACAAGAATACTCAACTACAGATGTTGTGATGGTCAAGAGCATTCGCCAAGTTCTTGGGTGTATGACACGGCTAGCCAAGATGGATTTAATCCCGATATTCAATTTATCAAAAGGCTCTAATGGGTTGGTTCTGAATCTTGCAAGTTGGGAATCAGTGAGATGTATAGGCATCTTTGTTGTACTTATTATTTGAATCTTATTTGTTGGTTCTGAATCTTGCAAGCTGGGAATCAATGAAATGTGTAGGCATCTTTGTTGTACTTATTATTTGAATCTTATTTGTTGGTCCTGAATCTTGCAAGTTGGGAAACACGGCATGATGATGCAGAGGACAACAACCATAACAAACAGTTCAAACTTGGTAGTATTATCTATGTGAAAGTGCGACAAATGTGTTGATCGTGTGCGTCCTGAGAATAATAATTCTAATTGTTGTGCATGTTGATCCTGTGGCACTGATAGAACGAGCCAATGCATTGCTGGTTTTAAGAATAAATTTCTATTAAAGGTAATTAAATTTAAATAAAGTGACCACTAACACTTGTTATTACAGTACCAATACAGACCCGCTCGTGAACCGACGTGTGGCCAGAATAGGTTCTTAATGGAGGCGTTTGAATGCGCAGAGGGTGCATGTTCTGTCGGGAGTGCAATGGGCGAGGGAGGGGTAGTAACTGTTGTCGCCTGTACACACTCAGTTTACTGTTGAATCCAGTTCCCCAAGAGCTGAAAAACGAACTGCTGCCGCCGCCTATCCACTCATTCACTTGAAGATGCTCCAATGGCGATCCGATGGGTGAGCATGCTGGATATGGACTTCAGCAAGGAGTTCACCTTTGAGTTCGCCATGAAGTCCCATGGCTGCACCAAGTTGAATGTGATGTACACCAACAATCCGGACTCGATGAAGCTTTGCCTCGCCGAGTTCAAGCAGTACCTACAGGACGAGAAAGCGGATCACGGTCGTCTCCTGACAGGGACCAGCGGATCGCAGTCGCCCAGGTATGCGTGCGGGACGAGGTTCTCATCTACCATTGTTGTAGGGCCATCAGAGGTTCTGGAGCATTCGCCCGTTTCATCGGCAGCGCCGACTGCACCTTCGCTACGGTGGAGAGAAAGAAGAATGCGATGATTCATCCATCTGGTGCAACAAGCTTGTCGACATCTAGAAGCAATACAAGATCATCGGCAATGGGCAGGAGAAGGCATTGGCACATGGAGGATGATGTGCATTGCAGACTCTGCCCACTGCAGGTTCGAGAGACCAGGGATCATCTTTTCTTCAACTGCAATTTCAGTGTTCGTGTCTGGAATTACCTACAAATTGGTTGGCCTGCAGGGAACTCTATGTCTGATGTGGCTATTCAGGCTAGGAATGATTTTGACAAGCCTTTTTTCTTTGAAGTGGTGTTCACTGCATGTTGGAACATTTGGATCATTCGAAATGCCAAGGTTTTCAGAAATGAGAGGGCCAGATTTTATAAATGGCGTGCTGCTTTTAGGCATGATATCTCTTTGTTGCAATATAGGATTAAATCTGCCTACAAGGATGACCTTCTCAAGTGGATCTCTTTCCTTCCCCCTTAAGGCTTAGTGTAGTAAGGCTTTTATGCCCCCCTCCTCTCCTTTTAGTTTAGCTGCTTTTTCTAGATTACTCCTTGTAATCAGCTTTTGTATCTTTGTTACTTTGTTTAACAAAGTTTTTGATATGATGTGGGGGTTTGCTCCACAGTTCCCAGTCAAAAAAACGGGCAGGAGAAGGAATCCATGGTTGACCTCGCCGAGACCATCATCGACCCCTGCTACGCCAACATGAAAGAAGACAACGATACCAAGGACCTGAACACGTGGGAGGTACCTCCGAATCTAGCCTACATAACCTACACGGCCAAGGACGCATACGCATGCTACGACATGTACATCAGGATCTTGGACATGAGGGCGTGTCTGCTTCCCATAACCGACGAGTACATGGATAGCCGCAGCATCATGATCAAGCGTGCCAGGAAGGTCTAGATGTTGTACTTTATCTGTTTAAGCACTTTTATCATCTGAGTGTTTCATGCATTAGCCTATGTGTCGTAATTATCTATTTTGTCTGAAATATTTCTTCTAAGAACCCATTAACCTGTTTGCTTTTTTAGTGTCTATTTGCTTATGTATGTAACTAGTTCACTCGGCTACCGTGCTTTGAATCTCCTTCCTCCCAACATATTCCCCTTCTCAGGTGGACCCAGCAGGTCTTGTACAAAGACATATCGGACCAACCACCTATCCATTTGTATTTCTTTATTTTGTTCAATCTTTCGTCCTCTTCCTATACAGCGGCTGACCATCTGTAGCGACCAGACCTCAAATGGTCTGTGCTGCTGTGCACCAGTGTCATCCCTGGATCAGTAATGCTGACATGCACAGTACAAATGGAGGATTTATAACAGAGTAGCAATCACACACTTATTACATCGAATATCTCCGAAGAGATTAAGTATGATAAACATGGCTTAAGGCCATCTAATAACGATAACAGCGGAAGACTTGGAAGATAAGTGAGTCCATCAACTCCAGCGGCATCACTGAGTATAAGACCACGACCTAAGGCACCTTACTCGTCATCTGAAAAGTCTGCAACATGAAACGTTGCAGCCCGAGAACGGGTCAGCACATAGAATATGCTGGCAAAGTAACACATAAAGAGTAATGAACAACAATAATGCTATACTGCATGCATATATGGCTGGTGGAAAGCTCTATGGTTAAAGTTTTGCGAAAAGCCAATTTTTCCCTACTACAAAGGAATAATTTTATTTAACTATCATGGTGGTTGTTAAACATTGAGAAGGTACCTCCAACTCAATCCCAATTAAGTGTCATCATTAACCCAACAAAATTAATTAAAAGTAACATGGTGATGAGATTCAAATGATAATCCAGGTACTAGATACTCAAGTTGTCCATAACCGGGGACACGGCTAACCATGATTAGTTTGTACACTCTGCAGAGGTTTGCGCACTTTTCCCCACAAGACTCGATCGCCTCCGCTTGATTCTCGCACTGCATGATGTTTGAGAAACGGATGACCGAGACACAGTCTTTCAGGAACAATAACTCTTTACTCCGGGTGGACCGGTACACCTACTTTCCCCTACATCTGCTAGCCCACCTCTTCAAGAGATCATGTAACCTACTCAACTATGCTAGAGCCCATAATAGCTTGTGGCTGCACATGGAAGTTTCTAGCATGAATAATCTTATGATCCCTTTGAGCCTGGGTGGCGGACCTTATAAAATCAGACAACACTGGGTTCTCCAGGTGCCTCAATCCACCCAGATGTGAGTTTTAGTTGCCAGTTTAAGTTGAACCATTAATAAACATCTCACATCTGTCATGAATATCTCTCAAACCCAATCCACATCTACGAGCATAGCATGGCAATAATAAAAGCAACGTAGAAGTAACTCCCAAGGGTTTGATAAGAAAACAGGTAATAGGTACTACCTCAACTACTTCCCAGCTCCCACAATTTAATCAGATCCTAATCATGCAATTGTTTGCGGAATAGATCTAATGCAAAAAAACTGGGTATGGAAAGTATGATCAAAGTGTTACTTGCCTTGCTGATGATCCGCAAAACCTAGCGATTCGAAGTAACAAGCGGCACACTCCGGGTACTCTATCGCAAACAAACAAACATACAATCAGTACTCATCTAATGCACAGGTAAAACTCGAATGAAAGATCCAACCAGAAAGTTCAACTTAAGAACTCTGGTTTGCAAAAAGAATCAACTCGAAAGAAACAACGAAAGTCAAACGGCGAAAGAAAGAAGCTTCGTTTGCTAATCTGGATCTAGGTCAAATTTTACTCTAGCAAAAACTTGTTTGAGTAGGTTAAACGGAAAGAGAATTTCGAGACGAAACTCTAGGCGCTTGAATCGCCTGATTCCGATAAACGAGCGAGAAGTTAAACAGAAACGAAGATTCGATCAGAAATCGAATCTGAGATAATCGTAGAAAAAATCCGGCGAAAAAGAAAAACGGAAGAACGGTTAAAGAACGGACGTTCGTTCACAGAGAAAAACCGACGAACGCGTTCGGTAAAACGAACGGTTCGGTAAACGCTCGCAAAATAATAAAACTGCAAAAAACCGATCTAGGGTTTTTTTTTAAAACAAAACCGGCGTTGAACGGGGCAGGCAGTACCTCGTCGGGGCGGGGGTTCCGGCAGGGCTCCGGCGCTCGGGGCGAGGGGCGGCGAGGG
>NC_057814.1:320874610-320881820 GCF_018294505.1 Triticum aestivum | reverse complement strand
GGCGGCGGCGGGCAAGGCTGGCGGCGGCGGGATGAGAGAGAGGGGGGGGTTGAGGGGTATATAAAGAGGGGGGAGCAAGCTTGGAGGAGGGGGCAAGCTCCGGCGGGGTCGGACTCCCGTGTCCACCATGGACACGTCGGCGGCGCTCTCCCGTGTGGAGGAAGGAGAGGGCGACGGGGTGGGCCGGCGGCCTGGCGCTCGGCTGGGCTCGGCCCAGCGGGCGCGCGCTGTTTTATTTTTTAAATGTATCGCGGAAAATAATTCACAGAAAAATAAATAAAAGTCAGAAAAATATAAAATAAATTTTCCCCGTCTTGTTAGAAAATCTAGAATAGGGTGAACATTTTTTTTAACACAAAATAAATATTTTGAAAACATGCAATATTTTTAATGCAATAAAAATTGCAATAAAATCCAAATAAATTCCAATAAATGATTTTAACATTTTTCCTCCAGTATTTCAATTGTTTTGGAGAAGTCATATTTTCTCCTCTCGTTTATTTTTAAAATGAAATATTTTCCGGAGAAAAAAATAATTAAAACCAAAATCCTCGTCTTAATATTTGATGACAATCATATATGAAAATTCGAGAAAAATCCCCAACTCTCTCCGAGGGTCCTTGAGTTGCTTAGGATTTATCGAGGATTTGTCAAAATGCAATAAAACATGATATGCAATGATGATCTATGTATAACATACCAAATTGAAAATTTGGGATGTTACAAACCTACCCCCCTTAAGATGAATCTCGCCCTCGAGATTCGGGTTGGCTAGAAAACAGGTGGGAGTGGTCTTCCGTAGATCTTCCTCTCGCTCCCAGGTGGCTTCATCCTCCGTGTGGTGACTCCACTGAGCTTTGCAAAACTTGATAACCTTGTTGCGGGTAACTCGGCTGGCATACTCAAGAATCTTAACTGGTTTCTCCTCATAGGTCAAATCACTTTCCAGCTGAATCGCTTCCAGTGGCATAGTATCTCTCAGTGGTATCTCAGCCATCTCTGCGTGGCACTTCTCCAACTGGGAAACGTGAAATACATCATGAACTCCAGACAATCCTTCGGGCAATTCCAGCTTGTAAGCAACTTCTCCCATACGTTCCACAACTCTGTATGGTCCGATAAAACGGGGCGCTAACTTTCCCTTAACTCCAAAGCGCTTCACTCCTCGAAGTGGTGATACTCGAAGATAAACTCGGTCTCCGACTTCGTGAACTGTCTCCTTTCGTTTAGAATCAGCATAACTCTTCTGTCTGGACTGGGCTACCTTGAGCCTATCGCGAATCAACCCCACTTTCTGTTCAGACTCCTTAATCAAATCTGGTCCAGACAACTCACGGTCTCCAACTTCGTCCCATAACAACGGTGTTCTACACCTCCTTCCGTACAAGGCTTCGAAAGGGGCCATCTTCAAACTGGTCTGATAACTGTTGTTATAAGAAAACTCCGCATATGGCAGATTGTCATCCCAACTGGATCCATAATCTAGTGCACATGCTCTCAACATGTCCTCCAAAATCTGGTTGACTCTCTCCGTCTGTCCATCTGTCTGTGGGTGGAAAGCTGTACTAAATTCCAGCCTGGTTCCCAATGTTTCATGTAACTGCTTCCAAAACTTCGAGGTAAATTGGGTTCCTCTGTCTGATACAATGGTCCTCGGAACTCCATGCAAACATACGATCCTGGTCATGTATATCTTTGCCAACTTAGCACTGGTGTAAGTGGTCTTCACTGGAATGAAATGAGCCACTTTCGTCAAACGGTCGACTACAACCCATATTGAGTCATAGCCTGAACGAGTCCTGGGTAATCCGGTGATAAAATCCATGCCTATTTTATCCCACTTCCATTCGGGTATCGGCAATGGTTGTAGCAATCCTGCTGGCTTCTGATGCTCTGCCTTCACTCTCTGACATACATCACAAACTGCTACGTATTCCGCAATATCCTTCTTCATTCCGGTCCACCAGAAAATATTCTTCAAATACAAATACATCTTCGTATTTCCTGGGTGAATAGAGTACGGTGAATCATGGGCTTCTTGCAAAATTAACTTCCTGATCTCCGGATCATTTGGTACATATACGCGGTCCTCAAACCACAAGGTATCGTGCTCATCCTCACGAAATCCCTTGGCTTTTCCTTTGCTCATCTTCTCCTTTATCTCTTCAATCTCCTTGTCTGTCTTCTGAGCTTCTCAAGTACCAATCGCAAATGCTCCTCATGCTCTTCCTCGTTCTTGGAAAAGATTAAAATATCATCAATGAACACCATGACGAACTTATCCAAAAACTCCATAAACACTTTGTTCATCAGGTTCATGAAATAGGCAGGTGCGTTAGTCAGACCAAATGACATAACGGTATACTCATACAGTCCATATCTGGTGGTAAATGCCGTCTTAGGTATATCCTGCTCTCGAATCTTTAACTGATGGTATCCTGATCGTAGATCAATCTTGGAAAATACTTTAGCTCCTTGTAGGCGGTCAAACAAATCATTGATCATCGGCAGTGGGTACTTGTTTTTGATGGTCACTTCATTCAATCCTCGGTAATCAACAACCATCCTCAGCGATCCATCTTTCTTCTCCACTAGAAGTACTGGTGATCCCCAAGGTGACGAACTTGGGCAAATATAGCCTTTATCCAGTAACTCCTTGATCTGCTTCTTAATTTCCTCCAAATCCTTTGCTGGCATCCTGTACGGTCTCTTAGATATTGGCCCTGTGCCTGGCAAAAGTTCAATCAAAAACTCAATGTCTCTATCTGGTCGCATGCCTGGCAACTCTTCTGGAAATACATCCGGATAATCCTTCACCACTGGTACTTCCTCCTGTACAACTCCTGATAAGGAATTTACTTGAGTCCTCTTCGGCATATGCCGGGATACATACTTGATCCTTTTTCCTTCCGGGGTGGTAAGCAAAATCGTCTTGCTGGCGCAATCGATGTTTCCTCCATACAACGATAGCCAATCCATTCCCAAAATTACATCCAAACCTTGCGATTCCAAAACAATGAGGTCTGAGGGGAAAACATGCCTACCAATGGCCAATGGTATCTGAAAACATCCTTGGGTTGCCATATACTCTGCTCCTAGCGAGGTTACTAACATAGGGGTTTTGAGAACTTGGGTGGACATCTTAAACTTATTCACGAATCCCCTTGATATGTATGAATGCAATGCATCAGTATCGAAAAGAACGATTGCAGTAAATGACTTAACCAAAAACTTACCTATTACTGCATCAGGCTGAGCTTCAACCTCCTCCACGCTCACGTGGTTCACATGTCCTTTGTTGAACGGGTTCGGCTTCTTCCCAGAGCTTCCATTGCCATTTCCATTTTGGGCTTCAGGACAATCAGTTGCATAATGTCCCGTCTTCTGGCACTTGAAACAAGTAATGTGACTTAGATCCCTCTTGGTTGGGGTAGATGGGTTGGTGCGGTTATGTCCGTTTCCTCCTCCATTCCCATTACCATTCTTGGAGCCATTATGGTTGTGCGAACTATCTCCTCCATGGGTATGCTGAAACTGTCCTCCCGGTTTCGGGGCAAATCGCGGCTTCTGCTGAGCTCCAGAATTGTACTTCCCTTGTCCATACTTCCTCTTACGATTTTCAATCTGCTGTTGCTTCCCTTCAATCATGAGAGCTCTATCTACCAGCTCCTGGTAGTTGTTGAAGGTTGCTACCATCAACTGCATACTCAGTTCATCATTCAGCCCTTCCAAAAATTTCTCCTGCTTGGCAGCATCTGTAGCAACGTCATCTGGTGCATAACGTGCTAACTTACTGAAATCCTCCACATACTGGCCTACGGTGCATCCTCCTTGGCGTAGGTTGCGAAACTCACGCTTCTTCATAGCCATAGCTCCTGCTGAAACATGAGCTGTACGGAAAGCTTGCTGAAACTGGTCCCATGTGACAGTGTCAATATTGTGCGTGGCTGTATAATTCTCCCACCATGATGCTGCGGGTCCATCAAGCTGATGTGCAGCAAAACGCACTCTTTCCGCATCTGTGCATCCTACAGTGGTCAACTCCCTTCCAACTTTGCGGAGCCAATCATCTGCTACAATCGGCTCGGTGCTACTGGAAAACACCGGCGGGTTTAGCCTTAAGAAACGGGCTAAGTGATCAACAGGTGGTGGTGGAGGTGGGTTGTTGTTGTTGTTGTTGCCTTGGTTCTGCACTAACACTTGCATCAGGGCATTCTGTTGCTGAATCAACTGGGTGATCTCTGGCGGGAAAACAAATCCGGTGTCGCGTCTCGGAGGAATCTGATAGGTTTAGAAAAGATGAGAGTTAAGAATAGAATGAGGTCTAGAGAGAAAACACTACCCATATGCTCATGAGACAAATACAATCAATATCACTCAATCAATTCAAACAAGGCAAAACAATCGATCTAACTAGCGTTACAAAGTGCTTGAACTATACTATTAAATGGGGGAAAACTACTACTGATATGGTGGTCTACTAGAAATTCTGATCCGTTGAAGACTCCATGATGTCTGCTCCGGCTTCATCAACAAAGTCATCTTCACTTGGTTCCGAGTCGGTGTCGTCGATGATGATGTAGTTATCCGGACAAGTGCATTCGTCGACTTCTGCTTCTAGCACTGGATTTCCCATAAATACTCCAATCTTCTTCTCCAGGTCGTCATTCTTCCCTACTAGTGCGTTGATTTCCTCCAAATAATCCTCGCGTGTAGCCTTGAGTTCTTCTTGGAGCTCCTTGATCTTGGTTAATGCCTTCTTCAGTTCTTTCTTGTCCGTGCACATCTGGTTCTCCTGGCGACGAATATGTTGGTTCTGCTCCTGGATGAAAGCTGCGATTGATCCATCCTTCTTGCTTCTGATCATCTCCCATTGCGCGTCTCGACGCCCACAAATTTGGTAAATTGTATCCTTAAGCTCCTGGTGGTAGACTTCTCCAATGCGTCCCATGGCGATGTGTGCGGCCATGCTCTTCCCTAAACTCCAGGTTGGTGCTTCGAAAACCAATCTTATGGGTTCAGTAACTGGCACAAACGTCCTTCCTGGAATGTGAACTTGAATCTTCCAGCTCTCCTCTTCAGGTAACGTGGCGTTGTAGGTTTCGGTGATGCTTGGTATTCCTATGTTCAAGTACTTGGTGACTTCCTTCAAGTGTCGTCCAAACGGCGTGTCTTCATCTGGTTGCATGAACTTGCTCCTTGCATCCGCCATTCCTAAAAGAGTAGAAAGTGGAGAGGGGTCATAAATGAGAAGAGAGAAGCTTTCTAGGGCTTAAGCTTAGTGGTCGTGTCCTACAGTCAGCGTGTGCTCTGATACCAACTTTGTAGCGACCAGACCTCAAATGGTCTGTGCTGCTGTGCACCAGTGTCATCCCTGGATAAGTAATGCTGACACGCACAGTAGAAATGGAGGATTTATAACAGAGTAGCAATCACACACTTATTACATCGAATATCTCCGAAGAGATTAAGTATGATAAACATGGCTTAAGGCCATCTAATAACGATAACAGCGGAAGACTTGGAAGATAAGTGAGTCCATCAACTCCAGCGGCATCACTGAGTATAAGACCACGACCTAAGGCACCTTACTCGTCATCTGAAAAGTCTGCAACATGAAACGTTGCAGCCCGAGAACGGGTCAGCACATAGAATATGCTGGCAAAGTAACACATAAAGAGTAATGAACAACAATAATGCTATACTACATGCATATATGGCTGGTGCAAAGCTCTATGGTTAAAGTTTTGCGAAAAGCCAATTTTCCCTACTACAAAGGAATAATTTTATTTAACTATCATGGTGGTTGTTAAACATTGAGAAGGTACCTCCAACTCAATCCCAATTAAGTGTCATCATTAACCCAACAAAATTAATTAAAAGTAACATGGTGATGAGATTCAAATGATAATCCAGGTACTAGATACTCAAGTTGTCCATAACCGGGGACACGGCTAGCCATGATTAGTTTGTACACTCTGCAGAGGTTTGCGCACTTTTCCCCACAAGACTCGATCGCCTCCGCTTGATTCTCGCACTGCATGATGTTTGAGAAACGGATGACCGAGACACAGTCTTTCAGGAACAATCACTCTTTACTCCGGGTGGACCGGTACACCTACTTTCCCCTACATCTGCTAGCCCACCTCTTCAAGAGATCATGTAACCTACTCAACTATGCTAGAGCCCATAATAGCTTGTGGCTGCACACGGAAGTTCCTAGCATGAATAATCTTATGATCCCTTTGAGCCTGGGTGGCGGACCTTATAAAATCAGACAACACTGGGTTCTCCAGGTGCCTCAATCCACCCAGATGTGAGTTTTAGTTGCCACCTTAAGTTGAACCATTAATAAACATCTCACATCTGTCATGAATATCTCTCAAACCCAATCCACGTCTACGAGCATAGCATGGCAATAATAAAAGCAACGTAGAAGTAACTCCCAAGGGTTTGATAAGAAAACAGGTAATAGGTACTACCTCAACTACTTCCCAGCTCCCACAATTTAATCAGATCCTAATCATGCAATTGTTTGAGGAATAGATCTAATGCAAAAAACTGGGTATGGAAAGTATGATCAAAGTGTTACTTGCCTTGCTGATGATCCGCAAAACCTAGCGATTCGAAGTAACAAGCGGCACACTCCGGGTACTCTATCGCAAACAAACAAACATACAATCAGTACTCATCTAATGCACAGGTAAAACTCGAATAAAAGATCCAACCAGAAAGTTCAACTTAAGAACTCTGGTTTGCAAAAAGAATCAACTCGAAAGAAACAACGAAAGTCAAACGGCGAAAGAAAGAAGCTTCGTTTACTAATCTGGATCTAGGTCAAATTTTACTGTAGCAAAAACTTGTTTGAGTAGGTTAAACGGAAAGAGAATTTCGAGACGAAACTCTAGGCGCTTGAATCGCCTGATTCCGATAAACGAGCGAGAAGTTAAACAGAAACGAAGATTCGATCAGAAATCGAATCTGAGATAATCGTAGAAAAAATCCGGCGAAAAAGAAAAACGGACGAACGGTTAAAGAACGGAGGTTCGTTAACAGAGAAAAACCGACGAACGCGTTCGTTAAAACGAACGGTTCGGTAAACGCTCGCAAAATAATAAAACTGAAAAAAACCGATCTAGGGTTTTTTTTAACGAAGGGTTTTTTTTAAAACAAAATCGGTGTTGAACGGGGCAGGCAGTACCTCGTCGGG
>NC_057814.1:320859427-320874147 GCF_018294505.1 Triticum aestivum | reverse complement strand
GGCAGGCAAGGCGGGCGGCGGCGGGATGAGAGAGAGGGGGGGTTGAGGGGTATATAAAGAGGGGGGAGCAAGCTTGGAGGAGGGGGCAAGCTCCGGCGGGGTCGGACTCCCGTGTCCACCATGGACACGGCGGCGGCGCTCTCCCGTGCGGAGGAAGGAGAGGGCGACGGGGTTGGCCGGCGGCCTGGCGCTCGGCTGGGCTCGGCCCAGCGGGCGCGCGCTGTTTTTTTTAAATGTATCGCGGAAAATAATTCACAGAAAAATAAATAAAAGTCAGAAAAATATAAAATAAATTTTCCCCATCTAGTTAGAAAATCTAGAATAGGGTGAACATTGTTTTAACACAAAATAAATATTTTGAAAACATGCAATATTTTTAATGCAATAAAAATTGCAATAAATTCCAATAAATGATTTTAACATTTTTCCTCCAGTATTTCAATTGTTTTGGAGAAGTCATATTTTCTCCTCTCGTTTATTTTTAAAATGAAATATTTTTCCGGAGAAAAAAATAATTAAAACCAAAATCCTCGTCTTAATATTTGATGACAATAAATATGAAAATTCGAGAAAAATCCCCAACTCTCTCCGAGGGTCCTTGAGTTGCTTAGGATTTATCGAGGATTTGTCAAAATTCAATAAAACATGATATGCAATGATGATCTATGTATAACATACCAAATTGAAAATTTGGGATGTTACACCATCATAGCCTATGGCGTTGGCCAGGCCATCCCTCTACTCCCACACATTGTCCGGCGGCGGCAGCTCCACCGGCCCACCCTGCACCCGAACAAGTCAACCCTCGTACTCCCCTCCGCCTACGTCTTCCCCCGCTCTGGTTCGTTCGGTCCGAGGTCTCGACGTCGTACCCCACCTTGGTGCTCTCGCCGTGGCACCGCCGTCTATCGTTCCCAACATGGTTAGCAAAACAAGAGGAATCGGGAGACAACTGTTCGTTGAGAGGCTGACAGTCCCGGGCCCACCAGGTCCATGGCCTAGGTTTTGTTGTTTAACATGGGCAGCCCAGGACATGTTTCAATGTTTTTTGGATCCAGCAGGTATCAAGCGTCCTGTGGGCCTCCCAACCTAGCTTGTCTATAACATCAGCAGCCCAAGTTTTGTTTGTTTTTTCAAGATGACGCACAACTCAGTTCTATTTTTCTATAAGAATGCAAAACTGAACCTATGTTTTCCCTTCTATAATAGTATATATATATATATATGTATATTTATATCCTATTTTATTACATATATATATAATAGAAACAACATAAGGTTCCGTTAAACATATCGTTCGGCCAACCATTTTATAGACCTTCTCACTTCTTTTATTTTTCGTTTTCACTAATCCTATATCTGAATTTTCTCCCACTTTCTTTTTCGATGTAAACTGAGTTTTCTCCCAGTACTTTTCCCTAGAACAAACTCAACTGTCCCACGTCTAGCCTTAAAAATAATAATACCCCACATCCTATTAACTCATCAAATTAAAATGATATTTTATTTCGCAAATTGAAAGTTCTTACAAAATAATAATTATAATTGGTTATATATAACTTGGCAAGTTAACTCCTAGTGATTGCGTACATAAGCTTGCAAAGATTTTACTGACCAATGCAGTAATAGACATGCAATCATGTGTTTATGTTTTTATAACATTTCTCCGTCTAGCCCAACATGATATTTTCACCCAGCCCAGCAAGTCCGCGGATTTCGAGAAAAATGCAAATGGGCTTTAAATTCTACCATAGTATATAAACAGGCTGCATAGATGCTACACCATTGTTTCACCCAGCCCACCAAATGGATTAAAAAACAAATGGACTGGCGGACATGTGGGCCAGTAGGTCGAAGCCTAAGAACTTTCGCAAAAAATAAAAATACAAAGGTCGAAGCCTAAGCAAGGCATTGGATTTACATCCAACGACCCACATTCTTATTCAATCTCTCGTCTTCTTCCCCCAGCGCTGCCGAGACCGCCTGCTCCAGCCTACGGCGTCCAGCGGCACTGTTTTGTGCGCCTCGCAGCGAAACACTATCCCGCCGACGGCTAGGCCATCCCTCCACTCCGCACCTCATGTTATTCTCTGCCGAGTGTAGGCCCACCCGCACCCGAACCAGTCAAGTTTCCCACTCCTCTCCGTCTGCGACTCCACTGCCGCGTCTTCCCCATCTCCGGGTCATTCCAGTCCGGGGCCTCGCCGTCGTCCACCGCCTCGCTGCGCTCGGCGCGGCGTGGTCAACAAACCAGAGTTGTCGGAAGAGGACTGTACATGGAGAGCCTGACGGCTGGGACCCACGAGGTCCATGGTTGCACGCAAGGAATGTTCCTCCTTATTAAGCTGAAAAAAATGTTTCCTCCCCCTGACAGCTGGGACCACCGGCTGTATCTTCGCACGGAAGGAAGTGCCTCCTTGTTATGCGAAAAAACTATTCCTCCCAATGACAGCTGGGGCCCGGCAGATTTGGTGGCTGACTTGTGGGCCTACTAAGCAGACGTGTACGCAGGGCTTTGTCAACTTCATCAACAAATGATTCTAGTAGCTGGACCATTGGATGTTAATCCAACAGCCGTGCTCCTTCTTCAACCTGTGTTCTTGCTCCTGTCTCCCATGGGCGGCAGTGCTGTCGCGCACCCGAACCAGTCAAGTTTCCCACTGCTCTCCATCTGTGACTCCACTGCCGCGTCTTCCCCATCTCCTGGTCATTCCAGTCTGGGGCCTCGCCGTCGTCCATCAGCCTTGGTGTGCTCGGCACGGTGTGGTCAACGTGGTCAATAAACGAGAGTCATCGGAAGATGACTGTACGTGAGAGGCTGACAGTGGGGACGCACCACGCCCATGGAAGCATGCATGCAACTGCATCCTTTTTACCCTGAAAAATAATGTTTTCTCCCCCTAACTGCTGGGACCCACCAGCTACATCTTCGCACGCAAGGAAGTGCCTGACAGTTGGGACCCACCTGGTCGAAGCATACGTAGCGTTGTCATTCTGGTCACGAACATGTACGTACATACTGGTCGATCGGTCTGTCTATAGGCTACAACGATGAACCGTGGCCGAGTAAGGAAGAGCACGTGTCGTAGTAGAGGCGCGGACGTAGCATGTACACGTACGTACAGCCAGGGTGCAAGAAAGTAAATACGACCATGTACGTACATACGGGCGGGGTCTCGAACGCCTACTCGCGCATACATACAGCCAGGGCTCGTGTACATGGCTGGGTCAGAACGGAGAAACTGCGTCGTCGTGTTGATCGGGAGCCAACCGGCTTGGACAGAACAACCGATCGAAACGAGGCCTGGCGTACTGCAGAACGGAGGAAACGGCCTTGTGTTCGACCGGCCAGGGTCGGAACGGGATCCTGCTCATCAGGAGGGGTCTGGCATACCGCAAAACAGAGGAAACAGACTTCTCTTGGACCTCCTACGGTCGAAACAGGGTCCTGTTGATCGGAAGGGGTGTGGCATGACAAGCTGTCTCAACCGCTTCCGCCCAAAAGTGTCTTGGCATCTTGTATTCATTAAGCACCATTCTCGCCATCTCAATAAGAGTCCGATTCTTCCTCTCAACAACTCCATTTTATTGAGGTGTGTACATAGCCGAGAACTCATGTCAAATTCCTTTTCGTCCAGAATGGTATCCACATTAGCGTTCTTGAACTCTGTTCCATTATCGCTTCAAACCTTCTTGGTCTTCACTTCAAATTGATTTTGGGCCTTCCCAGCGAAGTTCTTGAAGATAGTTTGAACCTGCGACTTGTCATCAAGAAAGAACACCCACGTAAATCTAAAAAAAATCATAAACAATGACCAAGCCGAAAGAGTTACCACCAAGGCTCTTGTAAGCATTGTGACCGAAAAGGTCCATGTGAAGTAGCACAAGTGGTCTTCTTGTGGTCATGATGTTCTTTACGGGATGACTTCCTCCAACTTGTTTTCCTGCTTGGCAAGCACTACAAAGTCTATCCTTGTCAAATATAGCATCTTTAATACCAAGGATATGATCACCTTTAATGAGTTTATCAAGATTTCACATGCCAACATGTCCTAACCTTCTATGCCATAACCAACCTTTAGAAGATTTAGTAATTAAACAAGGGCGAGGTTGGGCTCTTTTAGTGAAATCAACAATGTATAGATCACCTCTACGAATGCCGGTAAAGACCATATTATGATTATCTCGATGAAACACTTGGCAATCTACTTCGGTAAATAGAACATTGAAACCAAAGTCAGCTATTCTAGATACGGAAAGAAGATTGTAACCTAGAGATTCCATGAGCATAACATTTTGAATGGAGCTATCATTGGATATGGCCACGTTACCAAGGCCAAGTACCTTACACTTGGAGTTGTCTCCAAAAGTCACTTACTTGCGCGGACCATCATTTTTGGCAAGCTCATGGAACAAGTCTTTATCTCTGGTCATGTGATCGGTACATCCACTATCAAGAATCCACTCTTTTACTCCGGATATGTAATTTCGAAGATTTGCCATGAGACTAAGATTCCTCATAGTCTTACCACATTCGATGTCGAATTATTCCTCCTCTTCATAATAACCATGCTCAATGTCATCATCATCATCATCATCATCATGCGTGTGACCATCACCTAGTTCAACTGATTGGTTATATTTGTGACCATGAAAATGTGCAAGTTTATGAATCCTAATTATTTCCGTGATGATGTTGCTAATGGTTCCAACAGCACCCTTAGCACGCATAAGGTCACGAAGATCAAATAGATATTCATGATCCTAAAAAAATAGATATTCATGATCCTAAAAAAATAGATATTCATCAAACTTGGGATCACTAGGCTTCATCTTGTGAAAAGCAATGGACTTTTGAATAATTTCATTCAGTTTTTTCAAGGAATAATTTGGAAAGCGTTCCTCAAGGTAATTCCATATAGTGTATGTGCATTCAAAGTTTTGCAAGCAAACAAGCACATTTCTAGGCAATCCTCTAGTTCTAAGATTGCGAACCATGTCAAGATACTCATTGGGGGTAGGATGCAAAGGATTAATGGGAGGCACATAAGGGCTAAGAATATACTTGCTCAAATTATATTCATTGAGGATCTCAAGCATTTCATTTTTCCAAGAATCGGAAAACTCCACATCAAGAATAGGCACTCTATGTCTGATACTCCCTAACGTAGACTCATCCATCTTCCTCCAATGGTGATTAAACCAAAGCAATGGAGACCAATGCTCTTATACCAATTGAAAGGATCGAGAAGAGGGCTCTAGAGGGGGGTGATTAGTCCGTTAACAAGTAAAAGTGGTAGTTTTTTAGTTCTTCAAGTTAAGGTTGAGTTTAGCACATGTTAATGGGAACACAATACATTTTACACAAGCATAGAAAAGTATGAGTAGCGAAAAGATTAAAGCATGCAAGTGCAAGAATGTAAAGGGATGGGAATTGGAGGGTGCAAACGCAATGGAGACGCGCAAATTTTTTGGCGTGGTTCCGATAGGTGGTGCTATCATACATCCATGTCGACTTCAACCCACGAAGGGTAATGGTTGCGTGGGTCCACTGAGGGCTCCATCCACGAAGGATCCACGAAGAAGCAACCTTGTCTATCCCAGCATGGCCATCGTCCACGAAGGACTTGCCTCACTCCGGTAGATCTTCACGAAGTAGGTTATCTCCTTGCCCTTACACACTTCTTGGTTCAACTTCACATCATGACGGAGGCTCCCAAGCGGCACCTAACCAATCTAGGAGACACCACTCTCCAAAAGGTAATAGATGGTGTGTTGATGATGAACTCCTTGCTCTTGTACTTCAAATGATAGTCTCCCCAACACCCAACTCTCTCTCACAGATTTGGCTATGGTGGAAGAAGGGCTTGAGTGGAAAGCAACTTTGAAAAGTCTAGAAATCAAGGTTCAAATGGTAGGAATCGAATCACTTGATCTCAACACATGAGTAGGTGGTTCTCTCTCAGAAAATGAATGGTGGAAGTGTAGGCACATTATGATGGCTCTTTTCTCTAAGGAAGAAGGGGTGGAGGGGTATATATAGCCTCCACACAAAATCCAATAGTTACACACTTTTGACCCAACTCGGTGGCACTACTACGAATGCTGGAGCTCACGCGGGAGGGGATGTTGCGGTTGCTGGAGCCGGACCCGTAATTCACGGACAGGGAGAAGGTGCTACAAGTGCTCTACATCGCTGATATTTTTTCTACAGCACAATGTTCACGAGAGGCCTCACGCACTAGGCTACAAACTCAAAGCCAAATAACAAGTTCATGGGCGATCTGTTCCCGCCTGCATATTAAAACACAAAGCCAGCAGCCGAGCAAACATTGCACGTCTTCGTCTCAAGTCCCGAGGTCCTCACACCGACAGTTGCATGTGCACAAGAGCATGTACCATTATGTCGATCAAAGCACAAAGTATGGGTTTGCAAAAGGAGACTCACTCACCGCATGTGAGGGTTAACAGAAGGGAGAAAAGAAGGTCATCCCACATGAAGCATCAGAGTATATAAACAACAAACTATAGTAGCAGTTGATAACCCACAAGTGTAGGGGATCGTTTTTAGCCTTCTTCGATAAATAAGAGTGTCAAACCCAACGAGGAGCTAAAGGCAGAAAAAATATTCCCTCAAGTTCTATCGAGCACCGATACAACTCTACGCACACTTGACGTTTGCTTTACCTAAATCAAGTATGAGACTATTTTGCAAGAGTAAAACTACGAGTACTTTGCGAGAATAAAACTACGAATAAATTGCGAGATAATAAAAGTGGATAGCTTTTGTCAACAAGAAAGTCATTTGTCCCTAGGCAATCGATAACAAGTACCGGTAATCATTCATGTAATTTTATATGAGGGAGAGGCATGAGCTAACATACATTCTCTACTTGGATCATATGCACTTATGATTGGACCCCTAGCAAGCATCCACAACTACTAAAGATCATTAAGGTCATGAAACCCAACCATAGCATTAAGTATCAAGTCCTCTTTATCCCATACGCAACAACCCGCCTACTCGGGTTTAAGCTTATGTCACTCTCGCAACCCACCATAAGTGAATCATGAATGTATTGCAATAACCTCCAGCGGGGACCCCCCCCCCCACGTTTGCACGAGATAGAGGGCACCGTAGGACAACACCATAAATAAAATATACAATAACACCATCCAAGATCACGATTAACCCACAGGACAAACCGATCTACTCAAACATCATAGGATAGCCAAATATCATTGGGAAATAATATATGGAGTTGAGCAACATGTTTAAGTAGAGATTACAGCGGGGAGAAGGGGTGTTACACCGCTGCATAGTTGGGGAGAGAGTTGGTGTTGACGGTAGCAAGATTGTTGATGTAGATCGTCGTCACAATCCTAGCCCCGGCGGAACTCCGGCGCCACGAGGAGAGAGGGGGAGAGAGCCCTCCTCCTCCTTCTTCTTCTTCTTTGGCCTCCCCCTAGATGGGAGGAGAGTTACCCCTCTAGTCCATGGCCTCCATGGCGGCGGAGGGGCCGGAGCCCCTCCGATATTGGATCTCCATCTCTGTTCTCTTCTGTCTCGCGTTCCCTAGATCCGGCCTTCACGGTTTCTTAAATTCCTGGAGATCCGTAACTCCGATTGCGCTGGAATTTTTACATGATTTTTCCCATAAATTATCTTTCTTGCGCTAGAAGAACGGCCCCAACCACCTTATGAGGAGGGCATAAGACACCTGGGCGCGCCTGGCACCCCCTGGGCGCCCCGGTGTATCTTGGGGCCTGTGGGCCCCGTTTATGTTGATTCCACCTTCCAAAATTCACATATATTCCAAAATAATTCTTCGTAAATTTTAATCGCGTTTGGACTTTGTTTGATATGGATTTTCTGCAAAACAAAAAACATGCGAAAAACAGGAACTGGCACTGGGCACCGGACCGATAGGTTAGTCCAATAAATCATATAAAAAGTTGCCAAAAATATGTGAAAGTTGTAAAATATTGGCATGAAACAATCAAAAATTATAGATAAGACGGAGACATATCAACATCCCCAAGCTTAATTCCTGCTCGTCCTCGAGTAGGTAGATGATAAAAAAGATAATTTTTGATGTGGAATGCTACCTAGCATAAACTTGATCATATGTCTAGTCATGGCATGACTATTCAGATATAAGTGATTCAATGCAATAGTCTATAATTTGACATACAGACATCAATACTAAGGCATCCCAACAAAAGATCGTGTCTTTCAAAATATCAAAGCTAAAGAAAGCTATCCCTACAAAATCATATGGTCTTGTCATGCTCTGTCTTCTTAACACAAAGTATTTATCACGCACAACCTCGATGACAGGCCGAGCAATTGGTTCATACTTTTTAACGCGCTTCAACTTTTTCAACCCTCACGCAATACATGAGCGCGAGCCATGGATATAGCACTACGGGTGGAATAGAGTATGATGATAGGGGTAAATATAGAGAAGACAAAAAAGTAAGAATGTCTCACTTCGACGCGGCTAACCAACGGGCTATGGAGATTCCCATCAACTGATATCAACGTGAGGAGTAGGGATTGCCATGCAACGGATGCACTATGAGATAAAAGTGTATGAAAGCTCAATATGAAAACTAAGTGGGTGTGCATCTAATCCTATAATGAAAAATTCCCACTAGTATATGAAAGTGACAACATAGGAGACTCTCCATATGAAAAACATGGTGCTACTTTGAAGCATAAGTGTGGAACTAGCATTCCCCTTCTCTCTTTATTTTTTTTCTTTTTTTTCTTTTTTTTCTTTATGTTTTCCTTTTCTTTTCTTTACTTTTTTTAATATTTTTTCTCTTATTTTCCGGAGTCTCATCCCGACTTATGGGGGAATCATAGTCTCCATCATCCTTTCCTCACTAGGGCAATGCTCTAAAAATGAATAATGATGATCATCACACTTCTATTTACTTACAACTCAATAGAAATAAAAATTACAACTCGATACCTAGAACAAATAATGACTCTATATGAATGCCTCTGGCAGTGTACCAGGATGTGCAATGATCTAGCATAATAACGATATCAAAGAATGGAAAAGCCATGGAAATAACATGCTAGCTATCTTACGATCATGCAAAGCAATATGACAATGAATGATCAAGTCATCAAAACGGAAGCGGTGGAAGTTGCATGGCAATATATCTCGGAATGGCTATGGAAAGGCCATAATAGGTAGGTATCATGGCTGTTTTGAGGAAGATATAATAAGGCTTATGTGTGATAGAGCGTATCATATCACGGGGTTTGGGTGCACCTAAGAAGTTTGCACTGACTCTCGAGGTGAGAAAGGGCAATGCACGGTACCATAGAGGCTAGCAAATTGCGGAAAGGTAAGAGTGCGTATAATCCATGGACTCACATTAGTCATAAAGAACTCATATACTTATTGCAAAAGTTTATTAGCCCTCGAAGCAAAGTACTACTATGCATGCCCCTAGGGGGATAGATTGGTAGGAAAAGACCATCGCTCATCCCCGGCCGCCACTCATAAGGAAGACAATCAATAATAAATCATGCTCCAACTTCATAGCATAACGAGAGACTATACGTGCATGCTTCGGGAATCACAAACCTTAACACCAATATTCTTACTAACCACAACCGTTTACTAGTACCTCCCGCATATTTCATCTCTATATCGCAAAACTATTGCAAGGAAGCAAACATATCATATTCAGTGATCCACAAGTTTTATGTAGGGTTTTATGACTAACCATGCAATTGACCAATTCCTTTTGACTCTCTAAATAGATATAAGGAAAGCATGAGAGTTTAATTCTTTCTAAAAAAATATCATGCTCTAACAATATAAGTGAAGCAAAAGAGCATTCTACAAACAACGGTTTTCTATGTTAAGAGAAACAGGCAATCCAAACTTCAAATGATATAAGTGAAGCACATGAAGCATTCTATAAAGCCACACTCAAAAGATATAAGTGAAGTGCAATGAGCATTCTATAAATTAACCATGGACTATCTCATACCAGCATGGTGCATAAAAGAAAAGTAAAAACTAAGCGCAAAAGACGCTCCAAGATTTACACTTATCACATGAATGAAACGAAGACGAAAACATTCTGATACTTGTTGAAGAAAGATGGGATGCCTTCCGGGGCATCCCCAAGCTTAGGCGCTTGAGTCTCCTTGAATATTTACTTGGGGTGCCTTGGGCATCCCCAAGATTGAGCTCTTGCCTCTCCTCCTTCTCCTCATATCGAGACCTCCTCAATCTTTGATCACTTCATCCACACAAAACTCAACAGAAAGCTCGGTAAGATCCGTTAGTATAATAAAGCAAATCACTACTCTAAGTACTATTGCAAACCAATTCATTTTTTTTGCATTGTCGCTACTGTAATATAACTTTTCATGGCTTATTCCACGGATAGAATCGATAGTTTCATCAAAACAAGCAAAACAATGCATCAAAAACAGAATCTGTCTTAAACAGGACAGTCTGTAGTAATCTGAACATTCACCATACTTCTGGCACTCCAAAAATTCTGAAAAATTAGGAAACAATTGGTATAGCAAGACTATGTAAAAAGTTTCAGAAACTTTCGATGTTCCAGTAAAAAATGTAAAATCAGGTTCTACAACCGAAGTTTCTGTTTTTGCACCGCACATACCAACAAGCAATCTACTCACCCTAAAGGCAAATATTGGCACATTATTTTTATAATACAATGGAATTTTACAAGGGGATAATTATTTTTGTGACAATCTTCATGAAAAATTCTACATTGTTTCCATGAGCATGAACACAAGTGTGCAAGGTCGACCCTCACTTCTCCAATGCATAACTTCCAATCGCTTCTCTTTTGTCGAGAAGTTTTAAGTTCCCCTCTATATTTTTTTGTTTTTAAACTTTATAAAAGCACTCAACAGAAATAAATGACTCTAAAACTTCTGGGTTGTCTCCCAGGCAGCGCTTTCTTTAAAGCCATTAAGCTAGGCATAAAGTGCTCAAGTAATGAACCCACCCGGATCCCAAGGTATATCAAAGATATCAAAGCCAGTTTTAGTTCACAAGGATTTGGCATTTAGTAATGAGCACAAAGCAACATATATCATGCAATGACGAAGTCTAACTCTCTTCCTATGCATCGGCATGTCATACAAGAACAATTCATGCACATCAAGTAAAGGCCAATACATAGCATAAGAAGTTTCTTGCAATTCTTTCATGTTGGAAACATAGAGAGGCAGAGATGTAGTTCCCTCTCAGAATAATTGCAAGTAGGAGTAGCAAGCACATGCATATTACATTCATCAAAATTATCATGTGCTACAGTAAAAGGTAACCCATCAATGTAATCCTTAATAAGTGCAAACTTCTTCGATATAGTGTAGTTGGGAGAATTCAAAAAGATAATAGGACTATCATGTGTGGGTGCAGTAGCAACAATTTTATTCTTAATATAAGGAACTATATCAAGTTCATCTCCATAAGCATAATTCATATTGGCATCTTGGCCACAAGCATAGCAAGCATCAATTTCATCAAAAAGGGATATTTCAAACGAATCAACGGGATCATAGCAATTATCATAGCATCCATCCTTCGGTAAGAACGAAGGGACATTAAACAATGTATGAGTTGAAGAGTTACTCTCATTAGAAGGTGGGCACGGGTAGCTAATCCGTTCTTCCTCCGTTTGTTCTTCGCTCTCCTCATCATCTTTTTCATCCAATGAGCTCACAGTTTTACCAATTTCTTCTTCCATAGACTCTCGCAAAATATAAGTCTCTTCTTGGACAGCAGAGACTTTCTCAATAAATACATCAATATCATAGCAATATTTAAGGATAGCAAAATTTTCAGGTCTATAAACTGAATCATCAAAATCTTCAAACTTTAAAAATATAGATTCAATTTCATAAGCACCCTTAAAAGCAACAAATTCTTCTATTCGTTCCACATCATAGTAATCATATATACCATTAGCATAAGAAGCCAAGGTTTCATTATCATTAAATTTGCACGAAAAGGGAAGGTGTGGAGCCTTTATCCTGGAGCAACAAGTATAATCATATCTTAAGCATAGCTCCCAAGCATACCAATGCAACATATGAATTTGATCCCATAACAATTTCCCTTTATGAGTCAAGCGATAATCCCTAAAGTATTCACGTTGATCCAACGTTACTTCCATTATATAGTTGAATGGGGTTTTCTCAGGATTATCAAAGTAGTGCAAAAATATCTCTCACATAACGAGCATCGAGGGTTTTAGGAGGTTCCCCATCTCCATGAGTAGCAAGTACAACTATTTTTTTTGGTGTTTCTTGTCGCATATCCATAACTAAAGATAGAGAACAACATAGAACGGGAAATAAAAACTACTTAGTGATAAAGCAAACAAGCACACACGAGAATATTCACCCCACACTATTGCTCCCCGGCAACGGCGCCAGAAAAAGGTCTTGATAACCCACAAGTGTAGGGGATCATTTGTAGCCTTCTTCGATAAATAAGAGTGTCGAACCCAACGAGGAGCTAAAGGCAGAACAAATATTCCCTCAAGTTCTATCGACCACTGATACAACTCTACGCACACTTGACGTTTGCTTTACCTAAAACAAGTATGAAACTACTTTGCAAGAGTAAAACTACGAGTACTTTGCAAGAATAAAACTACTAATAAATTGCAAGATAATAAAAGTGGATAGCTTTTGTCAACAAGAAAAGTCATTTGTTTTAGCAATCCGACCTCAGATGGTCAAATCTCTGTGTATAAGTGTCATCCCTGGATCGGTAATGCTGACACACACAGTACTTGAAGGATTTATAACAGAGTGCAATCACACACTTATTACATCGAATGTCTCAAAAGAGAACTTATTACAATAATATGGGTTAAGGCCATCTAAATAAGATAACTGCGGAAGCATCGAAAGGTAAATGAGTCCATCAACTCCAATGGCATAGCTGAGTGCACGACAACGACCTAGCGCATCTTACTCTGTGTATGAAAAGTCTGCAACGTAATACATTGCAGCCCGGAACGGGCCAGCACATGGAATATGCTGGCAAAATAACACTATAGAGTAATGAACAAAATAAATGCTAACACTACATGCATATATGGCTGGTGGAGGCTCTACGGTTAACATGTTTTTGCGAAAAGTCAATTTTTCCAACCACAAAGGAATATGTTTCATTTAACTATCATGGTAGTTGAAACATTGAGAAGGTTCCTCCAACTCAATCCCAATTAAACAGTATTAATAACCCAACAAATTAATTTAGAGTGATGAGATCAACATGATAATTCAAGAACCAGATACTCAAGACGTCCATAACCAGGGACACGACTAACCATGATTAGTTTGTACACTCTGCAGAGGTTTGCGCACTTTGCCCCACAAGACTCGATCTCCTCCGTTGGATTTCTCGCACTACATAGTGTTTGAGAAATGGATGACCGAGACACAATCTTTCAGAAGCATTAACTCTTTACTCTGGGTAGACAGTTACACCTACTTTCCCCTACATCTGCTAGCCTACCACTGAAAGATATCACACAACATACTCAACTATGCCAGAGCCCATAATGGCTTGTGGCTGCACACGGAAGTTTCTAGCATGAATAATCTTATGATCCCTTTGAGCCTGGGTGGCATTCCATAGGATGATCACACGGGTACTCCGGGATATCCTAGGACAACACTGGATTCTCCAGGTGCCTAGACAACCAATCCACCCAGATGTGTATTTAAGTAGCCACCTTAAGTTAACCATTAATTAACAATCTCGCATCTATCATGGATACAATCAAACCCAAACCACGTGTACTAGCATAGCATAGCGGTATAAGCATAACGTAGAAGTAACTCCCAGGGTTTGATAATAAAAGGGAAATAGGTTCTACCTCATCATCTACTTCCCAAACCCACATGTTAAGAGATCCTACTCATGCAATGCTTGAGGATTGTAACTAATGCATAAAAACTAGGTGATAAAGGGATATGATCAAAGTGTTACTTGCCTTGCTGATGATCTGCAAACCCTAGAGACTCATAGTAACATGCTTCGCACTCCGGAAATTCTATCGCAAACAAACAATAGCATACATAAGCACTCAAGCATAGATGAAAGGGTAAAACTCAGATGAGAAAGATCAAATCTGAAAGTTCAACTGAAGAGCTTCGATTTGCAAAAAGAATCAATCGAACCGGAGCTACGAAACTCAAACTACGATCAAAATAAGTTCGAATTCAAATATGCTTGAAACAAATTTAAAATCACAAAATCATGTTTAAGTTGATTAACTGGAAAGAGGGGTTCAAGACGAAGCTTTTGGTGTTGGTTTCACTGGATTTGGACGAACGGTTGAAAAGTTGCGAGGGTTTGAAGATCAGGGGCTAATTTGCGATAAAAATAACCACGGATAGGTCGCTGGCAACAATAAAACAGAAAAAGAAAAATCTATCGGACGAACATCCGCTAACAGAGACAAACGAACGAATTCATTCGTTAAACCGAACTAAACAGAGAGCGTTCGCTAAATAACAAACCCTAAAAAACGATCTTCAAACGTAAACCGAAAAAAAACGAACGACAAACCGGCGAACCGGGATTGGTTTATACCGATTAAACGGCGGCAACGAGGTCAACGGCAGCGGAGGGATTCTGGCGAGGCGGGGCTCCGCCGAGGCGGTGGCATCGGCACAGGGCGGC
>NC_057814.1:320856779-320858891 GCF_018294505.1 Triticum aestivum | reverse complement strand
GGCGGCAGCAGGCGGCGCGGGGCGGCGGCGCTGGTGTCGGGGCTGGGGGCGGCGGGGCGGGACGAGGTGGAGAGGGCGGCCTCGGGGCGGTTTATAAAGGGGGCCGGGGTGCGGGCGGCTTGGGGAAGGGGCGACGCGGGCGGCGGCTCAGGATCGGACTCCGCCAGAGTTTGTCGCGGTCACGGCGGGGAAGGGGGCGGCGAGCGGGACGGCTGGGCCATCGGCCGAGTGCGGTCCGAAAGATTTTTTAAAAATAAATTCCGCCGAAGAAAAATCCTAAATAAATATAAGAAAAATCTAAAAATTACAAAAACAATTTTCACCGTCTAAATAAAATATTTAGAACAAAGTGAACATTTTTCTGGCCTAAAAATGTAATTTTGGAAAATGCAGTTTTTTCTAATTCAAATAAAATAGCAAATAAAATCCAAATAAATTATTTATTTGATTTTAACATTTTTCCTCCAGTAATTTTTTATTTTGGAGAAGTCATATTTTCTCCTCTCTTTTATTTTTAATATTGTAAATATTTTGGAGAGAAAAATTATGAAAATAAAAAAGATCCTCTTTTCAAATTTGAGAAAAAATTCAAATATGAAAGTAATGAAATTCCCAACTCTCTCCGTGGGTCCGTGAGTTGCTTAGGATTTCTAGGATCGCAAACGGGATGCAAATAAAATATGATATGCATATGATGACCTATGTATAACATCCAAATTCAAAATTCGGATGTTACAAACCTACCCCCTTAAGATGAATCTCGCCCTCGAGATTCGGGTTGGCTAGAAAATAGGTGTGGGTGGTCGTTCCGTAGGTCTTCCTCTTGTTCCCAGGTGGCTTCATCCTCGGTATGGTGGCTCCACTGAACTTTGCAGAACTTGATAACCTTGCTGCTTGTAACTCGGCTGGCAAACTCGAGGATCTTGACAAGTTTTCCTTGTAGGTTAAATCACTATCCAACTGAATTGCTTCTAGGGGCACTGTGTCTCTTAGAGGAATATCGGCCATCTCTGCATAGAACTTCTTCAACTAGGAAACGTGAAACACATCATGAACTCCTGATAGTCCTTCGGGTAACTCCAACTTGTATGCCACTTCTCCCATATGTTCCAAAACTCGGTATGGTCCTACAAATCTCGGGGTTAACTTTCCCTTAACTCCAAAGCGTTTAACTCCTCGGAGTGGTGACACTCGTAGATACGCTCTGTCTCTAATTTCATAGACTACCTCCTTGCGTTTTGAATCTGCATAACTCTTCTGCCTGGACTGAGCTACCTTCAGTCTCTTGCGAATCAACTTAAGCTTCTCTTCATATTCCTTGATCAAATCTGGTCCAAACAATTGGCGGTCCCCAACTTCATCCCACATCAACGATGTCCTGTACCTTCTCCCATACAAAGCTTCGAAAGGTGCCATCTTCAAATTAGCTTGGTAACTGTTGTTGTATGAGAACTCCGCGTACGGTAAATTATCATCCCAGCTGGATCCATAATCTAGCGCACAAGCTCTCAACATGTCCTCCAAAATCTGATTTACTCTCTCGGTTTGTCCATCTGTCTGCGGATGAAAGGCTGTACTGAACTCTAGCCAGGTACCCAAAGTCTGGTGCAGCTGATGCCAAAACTTCGAAGTAAACTGTGTTCCTCTATCTGATATGATGGTGTGACGCCCGGATATTTAGGCTACAGTAAACCTCTGCTAATGATGACACGTCACCTAGGTTACTGTTGATAAACTAGCGTCAGTACAAAACAATTCAAATTCAAATTTAAAATAAAAACAAACAACAAAGTTTTCAAACACTAAAAACTAAAATGTTCACAATATTGCAAAGATTACCAAAGCTGTTATAAAAATAAAACCAACAATTTAGAAACTCCAGAAATGCCCCTAGAAATTAAAACAGTGGCCAACGGCACATCACTTGGCCTTTTCGATTTCTAAAATAATTAAACCTTTTCGAAAGACCTTCAGCTTTTTGTGGCATTGCTATATAATGCAATGATGTTCATGTGACAAGCTACATGATTTACAAAAGTCCTTTGGTGGTTAAGCAATTAACAAACGAGAGCAAAAATAAAATAAAAACTGTAGAAAAAAGAAATAAAAGAA
>NC_057814.1:320848161-320856465 GCF_018294505.1 Triticum aestivum | reverse complement strand
CACTCTCCCTCTCCCCCGATCCAATCGGGATCAGGCTCGCCACCGCCTGCCGTTGCCTAGGGAACCCCATCGCCAGCCGGCGCCGGCCCCGCCCCTCCCGGACTCCTCCGCATCCCTCCTCTCCCTCGTGCGGCATCGCCTGTAGCCGCGGCTCGCCTAGTCACCGACCCGTCGCCGTCGCGCGCCATCGCCCTGCGCCCGTCCTTCGCCGCCCCGTCGTCGCCGGTGCTCCCCGTAGCCCGCCTCTTTGTCCACCTCCCCGCTGGGCTACATCGCCCCTCGCCGCTGCCCGAAGGCCTCCCCATCGCCGGACCACCCGCCGTCGCTGCTCGTCGCCGCAGCCCGGAGCTCCTCCGCCTTGTCCGTCACCCCGTCCTCGAATCCCCTTCGACCGCTCCACTGAGCCCATTGCCTTCCCCCTGGAGCTCCCCTGTGAGGAACCCCCCTCCTATCCTCCTTCCCCTCCTCCCGTACGGCCACCGTCCGCCACTCCCTCACGTCGCGCGCGCGTGCGCCGACGCGCACCAAGGTGCCCCGCGCTCCTCCCCCTGCTCTGGCCACCGAGGCCCGCGCCTGTCGTGGCCTTGCTCCGCGCCCGCCGCGGACCTCTGGCCGCGAACGGCGTCCCCCGCCACCCCCAACTGCTCCGCCTTCCTCGCTTCACCCCCTGGCGCTGGTGCCGTCGCCCCGCCGGTGCCCTGCCCCGCGGCTGGATCTGGCGAGCGCCCTATCAGATGGGCTGCGCCCAGCGCCCGCCCCGTTAAGGCCTTGGGCCTATGACATATGAGCCCCACGCCCCAGAACAAAAAAAGGAACTAAAATAATAATAATGATTAAAATTAATTAATCAATCAATTAACTAACCCTGGTTAATTAACCTAATTAGTTAATTAAAACACTAATCTGTCACTGACTAATGGGGCCCATGCCCAGAAATAAAACAAAAGATAAGAGATTAATTAAATAATAATTGCTACATTAATTAATTAGTTACTAAGTTAATTAGTTAACTTCATTAACTTGCTTAATAACCTAATCAACCAGTTTAGTTAGTCAATTATTGTTTAGTAAGACATGTATCAATGACACATGGGTCCCACTGGTCCCATTGACCAGTCAAACCGCTGACTAGGATAACCCAGTCAATGACCTGCGGGTCCCATGGGCCCTTTTGACCAGTCAACGGTCCAGTCAAACTCTGACTGGACATTTGACCAGGGCCCCACCTGTCAGCCTCACTACCACCTCTTTGGGTACACTTATGTGTACCCATACCATTTATTATTTAAATGAATTTCGAATTAAATTAAATCCAGGGAATCTAAAAATGTTTAAATCTTTATAAATTAATATAAAATAATCCGTAGCTCGGATGAAAATACTTTGTACATGAAAGTTGCTCAGAACGACGAGACGAATCCGAATACGCAGCCTGTTTGTCCGCCACACATCCCTAGCATAGCGAACACACAACTTTCCCCTCCGGTTCATCTGTTCGAAAACGCGAAACGCTGGGGATACTTTCCCGGATGTTTCCCCCCTTCGTCGGTATCACCTACTACCGCGTTAGGGCACACCTAGCACCGCGTATTGCCATGTTATGCTTTGTGATGCATTGATTTCTTTGTTATTTATTGTGTTCCCCCTCCGTTACTTCTTTCCGGTAGACCCCGAGACTGCCGGTGACCCCAGTTCGACTACGGAGTTGACGACCCTTCCTTGCCAAAGCAACCAGGCAAGTCCCCCCCCTGATCACCAGATATCGCCTATTCTTCTCTATACTGCTTGCATTAGAGTAGTGTAGCATGTTACTGCCTTCGGTTAATCCTATTCTGATGCATAGCCTATCATTGTTGCTACAGTTGTTACCCTTACCTGCTATCCTACTCCTTAGTATAGGATGCTAGTGTTCCATCAGTAGCCCTACACTCTTGTCTGTCTGCCATGCTATACTACTGGGCCGTGATCACTTCGGGAGGTGATCATGGGTATATACTATATACTTTATATACATGACACATGTGGTGACTAAAGTCGGGTCGGCTCGTTGAGTACCCGCAAGTGATTCTGGTGAGGGGGCTGAAAGGACAGGTGGCTCCATCCCGGTAGAGGTGGGCCTGGGTTCCTGACGGCCCCCAACTGTTACTTTATTGCGGAGCGACAGGGCAGGTTGAGACCACCTAGGGGAGAGGTGGGCCTGGCCCTGGTCGGCGTTCGCGGATACTTAACACGCTTAGCGAGATCTTGGTATTTGATCTGAGTCTGGCCATTTGGTCTATACGCACTAACCAGCTACGCGGGAACAGTTATGGGCACTCGACGTCGTGGTATCAGCCGAAGCTCTTTTTGACGTCAGCGACTGAGTGGCGCGCGCCGCATTGGACCGTAAGCTCGAGCTTGTATTAAGGGGGCTAGGTCTGCTTCCGGCCGCGTACGCAACATGCAGGTGTGCAATGGGCGATGGGCCCAGACCCCTGCGCGCATAGGGTTTAGACCGGCGTGCTGACCTCTCTGTTGAGCCTAGGTGGGGCTGCGACGTGTTGATCTTCCGAGGCCGGGCATGACCCAGAAAAGTGTGTCCGGCCAAATGGGATCGAGCGTGTTGGGTTATGTGGTGCACCCCTGCAGGGAAGTTTATCTATTCGAATAGCCTTGTCCCTCGGTAAAAGGACGACCCGAAGTTGTACCTTGACCTTATGACAACTAGAACCGGATACTTAATAAAATACACCCTTCCAAGTGCCAGATACAACCCGGTGATCGCTCTCTAACAGGGCGACGAGGAGGGGATCGCCGGGTAGGATTATGCTAAGCGATGCTACTTGGAGGACTTCAATCTACTCTCTTCTACATGCTGCAAGATGGAGATGGCCAGAAGCGTAGTCTTCGACAGGACTAGCTATCCCCCTCTTATTCTAGCATTCTGCAGTTCAGTCCACTGATATGCCCCTTTACACATATACCCATGCATATGTAGTGTAGCTCCTTGCTTGTGAGTACTTTGGATGAGTACTCATGGTTGCTTTCCTTCCTCTTTTCCCCCTTTCCTTTCTATCTGGTTGTCGCAACCAGATGCTGGAGCCCAGGAGCCAGACGCCACCGTCGACGACGACTCCTACTACACTGGAGGTGCCTGCTACTACGTGCAGCCCACTGACGACGACCAGGAGTTAGTTAGGAGGATCCCAGGCAGGAGGCCTGCGCCTCGTTCGATCTGTATCCCTGTTTGTGCTAGCCTTCTTAAGGCAATCTTGTTTAACTTATGTCTGTACTCAGATATTGTTGCTTCCGCTGACTCGTCTATGATCGAGCACTTGTATTCGAGCCCTCGAGGCCCCTGGCTTGTATTATGATGCTTGTATGACTTATTTTATTTTTAGAGTTGTGTTGTGATATCTTCCCGTGAGTCCCCGATCTTGATCGTACACGTTTGCGTGTATGATTAGTGTACGGTCAAATCGGGGGCGTCACAAGTTGGTATCAAAGCCAACTGCCTGTAGGAATCCCCCTTTCCAACTCCTTGGCCGAAGTCGAGTCTAGTCATTGAAAAACTTTTACTAACAGGGATGTGTGGCTTACGGGCCCACGTCACCATTGGGTGGTATTAGGATCTTTTACTCCTTGTCTATACTCTGGGACTCTGATCTCTCTTCTATTCACGTTAAGTGAATTTTGCTAAATCTAACATTAGGATCTCGTTATCACCTTCACCCGGAGAGCCCCTTATTACTGATGATCGTCTGCTGCACGTGAAGACCCTGAAGATACTCTCCGCTGATAACCCGAGAACTTGTGTTCATCGCTTTTGCAATTCCCTTCCATCGATAAACTCCTATGGATAACCACGTATACTCGCCATTCATACAATGTTTCCCCGTTGATCTTGTTATTACAAGATACCCCGAAATTCTCTCTGTTGTTCTGAGAATCCTTTGAGCTTACTGCCTTGCTGTTCCTTGTCACCTGAATACCCCTACGGATAATTCTCGCACTTACCGAGTATCCGCTCGTCCCCAGTTGATTCAAGTAATTCACAAAAGTCTTTGAAATACTATTTGAACTTCCGAAAATCCTGAGCAGCCTATTGCTCTTGAAATTCTTGCTTACTTGCATTATGATTAATCTTAAGTCTCGTAATCTTATGGGCATCTCTTGTCATTACCATTTTGAGTCCGTTGATTCAATTTGTTGCGAATGCTCGCAATCCTCAATCAGATCCTAGAATTCATCCTTCCAGCTCAGACGTCATTTGAAACGTGAGCTGGTTCTCCCCCAATCAAATTGTCGTCGATTGTGCCCCTATGTCTATTGAACTTATCCATCCTTGATCAGAGCGTCTATTTCTGATCCTTCGCCTTGTAAATCATAATTCCTTTGCAATTGAGCTCTAAGTTACTTAGTTGTTTCTATAATCCAAGGTCTTTCCATTGGTTCTTCCTCTGGTTGTGTGCCGATACTCACATCAGCTCCGCTATGGACCGTCGGATCCTTTGTTGGAATATCATCCGACAGTATCTTTCGTATGCAAAAACCTCGAGAAGTTCTTTCCTTGATACACAATGCCTTCAGTAAATTGTATCCTCTCGTTTTGTCACCCATGCTCTACTATCGAGCTTGAGTTATCTACCCCTGAAGTTTGTGATATATGTTTCCACGAAGCCGCAATGGCTTGAACCTATGCCTTCCTTAATATGTGTGAACTCGAAAGTTTTCACGAGTCGTACTCTTCTGGTATTTTGCCATATAAAATTTCAACACTACAACTTCATCGAACGCGAGAAGTAAATGAAAGGATATGCATTGGAGAAGTGGGAGTCGACCTTGAACTTTGTGTTCATGCCCATGGACACGATGTAGATCTTCTCATCGAAGCTTCTTTTAAAATTAGTTATTCCCTTGGTATAAGTTCATCTTATATCTGGGATCTGGCCTTTTGCAATCGTGGTTCCGACCACGTTCTCCTTTAAACACCATTTCTCGTGCAAGTTTAAGCACTTGACTTTTGCAGAGCAAAACCCAATCTAACCTCTACTTTGATCTGTCGTCGAGTATTACCCCCTGGTATCTCGAGATTATCACGAGCAATATACTTCTTATGAGTGCTTCATCAACTAATATTCTTGCCGATTCCATTTTTCCAACGGATTCTGAGTTGTTAGAACCCCTCAAGGACACCGACAACTGAATCGAGTCCGCACTGCGATTCAACAACTCTTGGTAACCTTCATTACTTACGAGTTTGAACTCGATCACGTCATTCCTAGCCTACTCGGCTACATCATTATCGTGCTGATTTTAACTGTGCTACCTGGTCCTTAATCACGGAGCACAACCTTCGACCGTGAGCTATTCTTACATCGATCTTCCTCGTCATATCACTTCTCCTTGAACAGCAAACTTGATTTCGAGTTTGTGTCCTACCCGTGGTTCCAATAACCTTTCGCTTTCATCACTCCTTTGACTTGATGTCATCGTCGATCAGTTACATCTTCTTGAAAACCTCTCAACAAATTTGTCGTGATCATTGTCAACAATTTGACTTCTTCGAAGTTGTGTGTCGAAATTCAGGATGAGAAATACCATCCTTGCCCCTCGATGAATTGTGTTATCATCGACAACATTCTTGCCTCCCCCCAACACAAACTTGTTCATATTTTGTGTTGTACCTTGATATCCTTGCTATCTAGCTTAGGTTATGTTCTACCTTGTAGTATTACTGTCTTCTATATCAAGAATGTTGTGAGGATTGCTCCACCTCTTAAGTATTCTTGGTATAGTGATGCTTCTCGCCATCACCATTCCCTTCTTGGTCCCCGTGTTGAGTGAACTCTGTTGTGCGAATTTATTATCTCTGGCAACCCTATTGCTTCAGAGTTAATGGACAATTATTCCAATTTAGTGTGTTGGTTGCTCAATCGCCATTCCAACGTTGGGCGTGCAACCCAACCCTTATTTCGAATGCACCTTTCAAACCATGTTTAATTGTCTATGTTTTCCTCCAGCATACATCATTAAGTCATTTGATCTGGTTAATGTTATCTCCTTGTTCATATAGTTGTGGAAATCCATCCTTTTTGGAAATGTCAATGGATTGTCGCTGAGTCAATCAGTCACCTCCTCACCTCTCCTTGATTTAATGATGAAGTCTTGTTTCGGAACTCGCTTCCATGGTTTAATTCCCGAGAATCATACAATGTCACCTCGACAATTTGTGTTGCACCTTTCTTCTCAGGCATCCCGAGTCTAAGGTATTTTGACACCAATCAGATCTGAATCTCGGTCAGATATGATGGTTGGAACATATTTTCAAGAGTTATAACATTGGTACCTATATGCACCGGTAAGGTGATGTCGTGCCTAGCACGCCTGACTAGAGGACCTCGTGTTATAGTTTCCTTTTTAACAGGGTTAATCATTTTTCCATGAGGAAATTGAATGCCTTGTTTAATAAGTTTATCCTGATGGATCCTTTGTGTATCCAAAGTCCGATTTTTGCTTGAAGACCATGACAATGCTATCCCGAAGCATGTCTGTGGTAATCCAATTTTCAACAAGAACATTTGAAGCCCAATGCTAAATGTTTCTCGCTCAATTATCCAAACACCGTTGTATGGGTAATGTCATGAAATTTCTCTCACCTTACCTAAAGAGTTTTCTACATTATATCATGTCCTGGATATCATGCTCTGCTTGTCCTTGGGAAGGATATACCCTTGAAATATGTGTTTAAATACATTTTCCTTTCCATTGTTCTGTTTAAATCTGATAATCATATCTTCCTTTCCATTGTTTGGTTTAACCATTCTTGTGATTTATATGATCTGAGCAGTAATAAGTCACTGCTTTTGTAAGCACCTCGGTGTACGACTTTGTCAGTAAGAACCTGTTACTATGGTCGATGATATTCCGGTAACCACCGATGGACGAGAACTTTGCCTATTGGTCCGCCTCGTTTCGACGAGCAGGAAAATGGTTCTCTTCGTCCCTCGCCCTTGGTACCGATGTTGTTGCCGACATAAAAGACAGGCTACCCTTTGACATGCCTTGCTTGCATGATCACGCAAGACGTCTCCGCCCTTCCTACTTTTAACTCACATGGTGGGCCCATAACCCACAGTTCTGCAGGATCGAAACCTGACTCTCCTGTACAACCCTGTTTCTCATGGGTTTTCCCCACACTTGGCTTCGTATTTAATTCACGAGTCACCTTCCGTGTGATCATCAATTCTGGTATTAAACATAATACTTATTCCCGTTGCTTTGAACCCGTTTCACACTGTTTCAGGCAACGGACGATTGTCTATCCGCTTGAAACTTCTTATGGTACCTTCTTACTTGGCTCTCGATATGTTTCATTTGTTCAATTCGAGAGATACTCATGTGTTCATTCCTGGGTTGACCCCAAATGATTTCCCCTTATACCTTTCTATCGTTGTAGAGCATCCCATTACCTATTGGTAAGTATGACATAATTTTTGAAGAAAGGAGGACGACTTCATCATGAGGACCTGGAGAAGAGGATTGAAGGCATCAACTTAATGGATCGACCTCTTCGAGAAGAGTATCCAAGACCGAGAAGACCCGTTAGAATTTCATAACCAAATCCCTTTCACCCTAGTCCCCCTCTTAAATCTCGGGACGAGATTTCTTGTAGTGGAGGAGATTTGTGACGCCCGGATATTTAGGCTACAGTAAACCTCTGCTAATGATGCCACGTCACCTAGGTTACTGTTAATAAACTAGCGTTAGTTCAAAACAATTCAAATTCAAATTTAAAATAAAAACAAACAACAAAAGTTTTCAAACACTAAAAACTAAAATGTTCACAATATTGCAAAAATTACAAAAGCTGTTATAAAAATAAAACCAACAATTTAGAAACTCCAGAAATGCCCCTAGAAATTAAGACAGTAGACCAACGGCACATCACTTGGCCTTTTCAATTTCTAAAATAATTAAACCTTTTCAAAAGACCTTCAGCTTTTTGTGGCATTGCTATATGATGCAATGATGTTCATGTGACAAGCTACATGATTTACAAAAGTCCTTTGGTGGTTAAGCAATTAACAAACCAGAGCAAAAATAAAATAAAAACTGTAGAAAAAAAAAGAAATAAAAGAACCCCCCCGACTGGGCCTTGGCCCAGTTGGCCGAAGGAGCCAGTCGGCCCAGCCGACTCACTCCCGCACCCCTGGCCTACTATGCCTCCACCACCCCCCGAAACCCTAACCCCCACCCCCACTCGCTCCACTACACGCCCCCACTCTCCCTCTCCCCTGATCCAATCGGGATCAGGCTCGCCGC
>NC_057814.1:320833167-320848044 GCF_018294505.1 Triticum aestivum | reverse complement strand
GCGGCAGCCCCGCCCCTCCCGGACTCCTCCTCTCCCTCCTCTCCCTCGTGCGGCATCGCCTGAAGCCGCGGCTCGCCTAGTCACCGACCCGTCGCCGTTGCGCGCCATCGCCCTGCGCCCGTCCTTCGTCGCCCCGTCGTCGCCGGTGCTCCCCGTAGCCCACCTCTTCGTCCACCTTCCCGCTGGGCTACATCGTCCCTCGCCGCTGTCTGAAGGCCTCCCCATCGCCGGACCACCCGCCGTCGCTGCTCGTCGCCGCAGCCCGGAGCTCCTCCGCCTCGTCCGTCGCCCCGTCCTCGACTCCCCTTCGACGGCTCCCCCGAGCCCATTGCCTTCCCCCTGGAGCTCCCCTGTGAGGAACCCCCCTCCTATCCTCCTCCCCCTCCTCCCGTACGGCCACCGTCCGCCACTCCCTCAAGTCGCGCGCGCATGCGCCGACGCGCACCAAGGTGCCCCGCGCGCCTCCCACTGCTCTGGCCACCGAGGCCCGCGCCTGCTGTGGCCTTGCCCCGCGCCCGCCGCGGACCTCTGGCCGCGAACGGCGTCCTCCACCACCCCCAACTGCTCCGCCTTCCTCGCTTCACCCCCTGGCGCTGGCGCCGTCGCCCCAGTGCGCCCTGCCCCGCGGCTGGATCGGGCGAGTGCCCTGTCAGACGGGCTGCGCCCAGCGCCCGCTTCAGCCGCCTAGCGCCCGCCCCGTTAAGGCCTTGCGCCTATAACATATGGGCCCCACGCCCCAGAACAAAAAAAAGGAACTAAAATAATAATAATGATTAAAATTAATTAATCAATCAATTAACTAACCCTGGTTAATTAACCTAATTAGTTAATTAAAACACTAATCTGTCACTGACTAATGGGGCCCATGCCCAGAAATAAAACAAAAGATAAGAGATTAATTAAATAATAACTGTTACATTAATTAATTAGTTAACTTTATTAACTTGCTTAATAACCTAATCAACCAGTTTAGTTAGTCAATTATTGTTTAGTAAGACATGTATCAATGACACATGGGTCCCACTAGTCCCATTGACCAGTCAAACCGCTGACTGGGATAACCCAGTCAATGACATGCGGGTCCCATGGGCCCTTTTGACCAGTCAACGGTCCAGTCAAATTCTGACTGGACATTTGACCAGGGCCCCACCTGTCAGCCTCACTACCACCTCTTTGGGTACACTTCTGTGTACCCATAGCATTTATTATTTAAATGAATTTCTAATTAAATTAAATCCAGGGAATCTAGAAAATGTTTAAATCTTTATAAATTAATATAAAATAATCCGTAGCTCGGATGAAAATACTTTGTACATGAGAGTTGCTCAGAACGACGAGACGAATCCGGATACGCAGCCCGTTTTTCCGCCACACATCCCTAGCATAGAGAACACACAACTTTCCCCTCCGGTTCATCTGTTCGAAAACGCGAAACGTCGGGGATACTTTCCCGGATGTTTCCCCCCTTCGTCGGTATCACCTACTACCGCGTTAGGGCACACCTAGAACCGCGTATTGGCATGTTACGCTTTGTGATGCTTTGATTGCTTTGTTATTTATTGTGTTCCCCCTCCGTTACTTCTTTCCGGTAGACCCCGAGACTGCCGGTGACCCCAGTTCGACTACGGAGTTGACGACCCTTCCTTGCCAAAGCAACCAGGCAAGCGCCCCCCTTGATCACCAGATATCGCCTATTCTTCTCTATACTGCTTGCATTAGAGTAGTGTAGCATGTTACTGCTTTCGGTTAATCCTATTCTGATGCATAGCCTATCATTGTTGCTACAGTTGTTACCCTTACCTGCTATCCTACTGCTTAGTATAGGATGCTAGTGTTCCATCAGTGGCCCTACACTCTTGTCCGTCTGCCATGCTATACTACTGGGCCGTGATCACTTCGGGAGGTGATCACGGGTATATAGTATATACTTTATATACATGACATATGTGGTGACTAAAGTCGGGTCGGCTCGTTGAGTACTCGCAAGTGATTCTGGTGAGGGGGCTGAAAGGACAGGTGGCTCCATCCCGGTAGAGGTGGGCCTAGGTTCCTGACGGCCCCCAACTGTTACTTTATGGTGGAGCGACAGGGCAGGTTGAGACCACCTAGGGGAGAGGTGGGCCTGGCCCTGGTCGGCGTTCGCGGATACTTAACATGCTTAACGAGATCTTGGTATTTGATCTGAGTCTGGCCATTTGGTTTATACGCACTAACCAGCTACGCGGGAACAGTTATGGGCACTCGACGTCGTGGTATCAGCCGAAGCTCTTTTTGACGTCAGCGACTGAGTGGCGCGCGCCGCATTGGACTGTAAGCTCCCGCTTGTATTAAGGGGGCTAGGTCTGCTTCCGGCCGCGTACGCAACTTGCAGGTGTGCAATGGGCGATGGGCCCAGACCCCTGCGCGCATAGGGTTTAGACTGGCGTGCTGACCTCTCTATTGAGCCTAGGTGGGGCTGCGACGTGTTGATCTTCCGAGGCCGGGCATGACCCAGAAAAGTGTGTCCGGCCAAATGGGATCGAGCGTGTTGGGTTATGTGGTGCACCCCTGCAGGGAAGTTTATCTATTCGAATAGCCGTGTCCCTCGGTAAAAGGACGACCCGGAGTTGTACCTTGACCTTATGACAACTAGAACCGGATACTTAATAAAATACACCCTTCCAAGTGCCAGATACAACCCGGTGATCGCTCTCTAACAGGGCGACGAGGAGGGGATCGCCGGGTAGGATTATGCTATGCGATGCTACTTGGAGGACTTCAATCTACTCTCTTCTACATGCTGCAAGATGGAGATGGCCAGAAGTGTAGTCTTCGATAGCACTAGCTATCCCCCTCTTATTCTGGCATTCTGTAGTTCAGTCCACTGATATGCCCCTTTACACATATACCCATGCATATGTAGTGTAGCTCCTTGCTTGCGAGTACTTTGGATGAGTACTCACGGTTGCTTTCCTTCCTCTTTTCCCCTTTCCTTTCTATCTGGTTGTCGCAACCAGATGCTGGAGCCCAGGAGCCAGACGCCACCGTCGACGACGACTCCTACTACATTGGAGGTGCCTGCTACTACGTGCAGCCTGCTGACGACGACCAGGAGTTAGTTAGGAGGATCCCAGGCAGGAGGCCTGCGCCTCGTTCGATCTGTATCCCAGTTTGTGCTAGCCTTCTTAAGGCAATCTTGTTTAACTTATGTTTGTACTCAGATATTGTTGCTTCCGCTGACTCGTCTATGATCGAGCAATTGTATTCGAGGCCTCGAGGCCCCTGGCTTGTATTATGATGCTTGTATGACTTATTTTATTTTTAGAGTTGTGTTGTGATATCTTCCCGTGAGTCCCTGATCTTGATCGTACACGTTTGCGTGTATGATTAGTGTACGGTCAAATCGGGGGCGTCACAGATGGTCCTCGGAACTCCATGCAGACATACGATCCTGGTCATAAATATCTTGGCCAACTTCGCACTCGTATAGGTGGTTTTCACTGGGATAAAGTGAGCCACTTTGGTCAAACGATCCACTACTACCCAGATAGAATCATATCCCGATCGTGTCCTGGGTAATCTGGTGATAAAATCTATGCCAAGCTTGTCCCACTTCCATTCAGGTATCGGCATAGGCTGCAGTAATCCTGCTGGCTTCTGGTGTTCTGCCTTCACTCTCTGACATACATCACATACGGCTACATACTCGGCGATACCCTTCTTCATACCAGTCCACCAGAAACACTCCTTCAAATCCAAATACATCTTGGTGTTTCTGGGGTGTATCGAGTATGGCGAATCAAGGGCCTCCTGAAGTATTAACTTCCTGATCTCCGCATTATTGGGTACATAAACACGGTCCTCAAACCATAAGGTTTCGTACTCATCCTCACGAAAACCTTTGGCTTTTCCTTCGCTCATTTTCTCCTTTATCTCAGTAATCTCCTTATCATCCTTCTGAGCTTCTCGAATCTTTCCCAATAATGTTTACTGAACCTCCATTGCTGCAACAAAACCTCGACGAACTATCTCCAAATGAAGCTCCCTGGGATCTTCGGCTAACTCCTTTGGTAATCCTCCGCTTACGAGTGTATTGACATAACTCTTCCGGCTCAAAGCATCTGCTACGACATTGGCCTTGCCTGGATGATAGTGTAGCTTCATATCATAATCCTTTATAAGCTCCATCCATCTCCTTTGCCTGAGATTCAGCTCCTTCTGTGTGAAAATGTACTTCAAACTCTTGTGATCCGTGTACACATCACAGCGGTTTCCAATAAGAAAATGTCTCCAGGTCTTGAGCGCATGCACTACGGCTGCTAACTCCAAATCATGCGTGGCGTAATTCAACTCACGCGGTCGAAGTTGACATGAGGCATATGAAACAACTCTTCCGTCTTGCATAAGTACTCCTCCAAGTCCTAAGCGAGAAGCGTCGCAATACACTTCAAAATCTTTGCGTATATCCGGCAGAATAAGCACTGGGGCTGTAACCAAACGTTTCTTCAACTCCTGAAAACTTGCCTCACATTCTTCAGTCCACTCGAACTTAGTGTCCTTTTTCAACAACTCCGTCATAGGCTTCGCAATCTTTGAGAAATTTTCAATTAATCTCTGATAATATCCCGCGAGTCCAAGAAAACAGCGGATCTCTCCAACTGAGGTGGGTGCCAACAACTCAGTGACTGACTGGACCTTGGTAGGGTCTACTGCTATACCTTCTCGTGATATAACATGTCCAAGGAATCCAACTTCCGTCAACCAAAACTCACATTTGCTGAACTTGGCATAAAGCTGATGTTCCCTGAGCTTCTCGAGAACTAAACGCAAATTCTCCTTGTGTTCCTCTTCATTCTTCGAGTATACCAAAATATCATCAATGAACACCACGACAAACTTGTCCAAGAACTCCATGAACACCTTATTTTCATCATACTCATAAAATAGGCAAGGGCATTAGTCAATCCAAATGACATAACCGTATACTCATATAGCCCATACCTTGTGGTAAAACTGTCTTAGGTATATCCTGTTCTCGGATCTTCAGCTGGTGGTATCCTGATCGCAGATCGATCTTGGAGAATACTTTAGCTCCTTGCAGCTGGTCAAACAAATCATTGATCAACGGTACTTATTCTTGATCGTCACTTCATTCAACGCACGATAATCAACAGCCATTCTCAAAGATCCATCCTTCTTCTAAACTAGGAGCAGTGGGGCTCCCCACGGTGACGAACTTCGTCGAATGTAACCTTTCACCAATAACTCCTTAATCTGCTTCTTAATCTCCTCCAAATCATTTGTGGGCCTCCGGTATGGCCTCTTTGATATTGGTCCGGTGCCTGGCAATAGTTCTATCAGAAACTCAATGTCTCGATCTGGCGGCATACCTGGTAGTTCCTCTGGAAATACATCCGGGTAATCCTTGACTATAGGCACTTCGTCCTGAACAACTCCTGAGACGGAATTTACTTGGGTTCTCCTTGGCGCATGCCGTGACACATACTTAATCATTTTTCCTTCTGGGGTGGTGAGCATAATTGACTAACTGGTGCAATCGATGTTTCCCCCATACATCGATAGCCAATCCATGCCTAGTATCACATCCAATCCTTGTGACTCCAGAATTATCAGGTCTGAGGGGAAAACATGCCTACCTATGGTCAGTGGCATCTGAAAACATCCTTGGCTTGCCATATACTCAGCTCCTGGTGAGATTACTAACATAGGTGTCCTAAGAACTTTGGTGGGAAATTTATACTTATCCACAAATCCCCTTGAAATGTATGAATGCGATGCACCAGTATCAAAAAGAACGATTGCAGTAAATGACTTAACCAAAAACTTACCTATAATTACATCTGGCTGCTCTTCAACCTCCTCCATGTTAACGTGGTTCACTTGTCCCCTGCTGAAAGGGTTGGGCTTCTTCCAGAGCTTCCATTGCCATTACCATTCTTTGCTTCAGAACACTCGGTGGCGTAGTGTCTAGTCTTCCCGCACTTGAAACAAGGCAACCCAAGATTTATCCTTTAAATTTTTGTTTCCTTTCTATTTTCAATAAATACACAATTATTCCTCTGTTATGATTGTGATTTTTATATTTAATTAGTGTTTGTGCCAAGTAATGCCTTTAGGATGGCTTGAGTGATAGTTGATTGGATCCTGTTGGAAAACAAAAACTTTTGCGTCCAGTAGCTGAATTTTTAAAAATCACAAAAGCAACAAAAAATTTGAATTTTAGACACAAGATTGATATACAAATTGCCTACGTTTTCCTAAATTTTCAATTTTTTTGGAGCTATAGAAGTATGATTAAAGTACTAATTACTACAGACTATTTTGTTTTTCACATATTCTGTTTTTGTTGCATTGTGTGCTTATTTTGATGAATCTATGGATTGTATCGGTGGGTATAAGCCATGGTAATGTTAGAATACATTAGGTATAATGCAATAATAAAATATGTATGGATTTGCAACAATACTTATAGTGGTGATTTGCTTTATTATACTAACGGATCTCACAGAGATTTTGTTAAGTTTTGTGTGATTGAAGTTTTCAAGTTCTGGGTGAAATCACGATGGATGAAGGAATAAGGAGTGAAAAGAGCCTAAGCTTGGGGATGCCCATGTCACCCCAAGGTAATATTCAAGGAGTACCAATCAAGTAAGCTTGGGGATGCCCCGGAAGGCATCCCCTCTTTCTTCTAACGACCATCGGTAGTTTTACTTGGAGCTATATTTTTATTCGTCACATATCATGAGTTTTGCTTGGAGCGTCTGGTATTATATGAGTCTTTGCTTGTTTTCATTTTTAGTTTGTCTTAATCATCCTTGATGGACACACCTATTTGAGAGATCCATAATGATGCTATGATTTGTTAGAATTGCTCTGTGTGCTTCACTTAAATGTTTTGAGCTAGGAATTGCTCTACTGCTTCAGTTATATCTTTTTGAGCACGGTGGTGCTTTAGTTTTGAAAAAACATGCTCTCATGCTTCACTTAGATATTTTGAGAGTTAGTATATTTTGAAGAAATGCTCTCATGCTTCACTTACATTATTTTGAGAGTTGAAAATTTTGAAGAAATATTTATGCTCTTGTACCTCACTTAAATTTATTAGAGAGCTTGAAAAGTAGCAATGGTGATATATGAAATTAGTCCCAAATTGACAGATATTCAAGGGGGATATAAGAAAAACTTTCATGAAGATCATTGGACAATATAAACTTGATTTCTTGTAATAGTTATAAGATATGGATTTAGTAAAATGTGAGTCATGTTGGTGAGTAATTATCGTAAGTATATCTGTGTTAAGGTTTGTGATTCCCAATGCAAGCATGAAAGTCAATAGTTATGCAATGAAGTTATATCCTACTTGTAGTGCATTATTCGTTGTTAGTTAGTTTAATGCTCATTTATGATCGTTTTCCTTTCTTGGTTGGTCGCCCAATCTATTTGCTAGCCTCCATTTGTACTAAGCGCGAATGTGATACGTCTCCAACGTATATATAATTTTTGATTGTTCCATGCTGTTATATTATCATTATTGGATGTTTTACAATCATTTTATAGCAACTTTATATGATTTTTTTGGGAATAATCTATTGACATAGTGCCCAATGCCAGTTGTTGTTTTTTGCTTGATTTTTTACATAGTGTTGCTGTAACAGCCCCAAAATTGGGTTATCAATTTTTGTGCTGTTATTCCTTCTTGGCACTCATTTTCAAAAAAATTCTCCTAAGTTTGCTGGATGACACTGAGATTTCTTGTCATTTTCCACCTTTCAAAACCTTGCTCATGTCTTTGTCAAGACCTCATTTGCATCGTCTCAAACCATCTCAAACCCTAATTCCAAATTTTTGGAATTTGGATATGTCCTTTGTGCTTACAAAGGAGCCATCATTTTCCCTGATCTATTGATCCTCCCAATTGTTCCCAGAGATCCTCCTATCTTTCTGAACCTTGGATATGCAAAAATATTGCTAAGTTCCATGCAATATTTTTGAATTGTGATTTATTCCTTTTCTTGCCTTTATGAGGAATAAAATCCAAAGGCATAGCTAGCCATCTCCTAAATTCATGAGAATTGGTGGAGTTGATACTTATGCCTAATCCAAGCTCTGGCAAATATATTGGCCATAATTAAATAAGTAAAATTGCCTTTTCCTATTTAATGTCAATATTGCATTTCTGCCATTTTCCAAAGGAACTACTATTTTTATAGCAGAGAAAATTCCCACATAAATTGTGGAACTTGTCCTTGCTATATATTCACTAGTTCCATCCTAATCTCATGTTCCTCAGTTCAAAAATTTGGCACATGATCCAATGCAAGTTTCTGCCTTCTCTGAAATTTTGCAAAGGAAGTGCTTTATTCCTAATTCCAATGGAGCTGCAATTTGGCAGGGTGGTTAACATGGTTAAATAACCCATGGATGCCAAATATCAGCTCAATCCATTCATCCTAGCTCCCTATGCAATTTTGCAAAGTTTCTGACCAGAATACAACTTTGTGAAGGAAGTACCTTCATGGGATGAAACTTTTCCATCTTCTCAAGTGTCTCAAATCATTAGCCTCCACCCAAATTCAGTTCATTTCATTGGACTATGTGAGCACAGGAGCAATTCTTGGTTTCTGCCCAATTTTTCAGTTTGTGAAGCAGGTGCATTTGATCTTGCTCCATTATGGCTGAATCTTTTCCTAGGTCTTCTCATATCCTTATAACCTATCTCCACAAAATTTTGGCTCATTTCATTTAGCCATTTTCCCTGAGGATTTTTCTCAAGTTTCTGGGCAAAAATGATAGCTGTGAAGGAAGTACCATTTTGGCAAGTCCATTTGGTATGAAAGTTTTACAACATCATTGTATGTCCAAATCATCAGGCTTTGCCAAGTTTTAGCTCAATCCATCACTCCTTTTGAGTGCTTCTTCATGATTTAGTTTCTGGGTCAGATTTAGCAGTTGTACAGCAACTATGCTAAATACCCAAATGACCTCATAATTCCCAGGACCATAGTCCTTTCTACCCTAAGCCTCTCAGACAACAAATTTACCTTTTACCCTCTCTGGTTTAATCTCTAGAATGTGGCCAAGTTTGCAACAGCAAACTTGGGAAGCTTGGTTTACTCATCTCAATTTGTCTCTGCCCGTTTCTTTACCGTAGTAACATTCTATCTTTGACGGAATACGCGGTAGACATGAGCTGGCATCAGTAAAAACTCCAGAGCGCGCCTTGTTCGTGGTGATCATGAGTGTAGCCAGCCCAAAACGGTGGTCTAGCCACTGTTCTCGTCGACAACGCTGCTCCGACCGGCTCTGGCCTCGCCATTAATGTCCTACAGTTTCCCCTCGGCGTCCTCTTGCCTCTGGACCGCTCGACCCCTCCATTTTCTTCTCCGGCGAGCCGTGCCAACGACCGAACAGTGCGCTACTGTGGCCATCGTCTTCTTCCTCGCTTCTGTCTTCTTCTCCCTCTCGTCCCCGCACTTCGCCCGTCTCCATGAGCCTCTAGCACTCATCCTCTTCCCCCTCGTTGCCTTCCCGTGCGCCCCCGTGACTGCTACGGCTGGTAGAGTCGTGGCCAGACTCGCTCGGCGGCGACCGGCTCGGGTGCCCTCGCCCCGGCTATTTAATGAGCCCGCGACCCCCTCGAAGCTCTTCAGCAGCTTCCCCACCCTCCTCTACGCCTCCCCACGCTCCTCATTTCGCCCCGGAGCTTCTCCTCGACCACCACTGCCGCCGTGGCCGCCGCCTCGGGTCTCGCCCGATTCCGGCAATGCCACGCCCCTCCCTCCATTCCACCTGCACCACTGCATCCCTCAGGCTTAGTCGAACCTCCCCGTAGCCTCAGCCCTTTCCCTTCTCCATCGTAGCCCCCACTTCACCGGCAACCGAAACTCCTTCCCGCCGTGATCTCAACCACGGCCCGTCCGGCGCCCGTCGGCGGCAGAGGCTACCACCCCGAGATGCGCCTCTTCATTCTGAGCCTCTGGGTAGGTCGACCGTCGCAAGCAGTGGCCGGAGTCGCCGACGCTCGCCGTCGGGGCAATCCCCTCCCTCGGCCTCGCTCGATCCCGAGCGGGAGGAAGAAGAACCCAGGCCAGGCGGGCCCCCTTCTGCGTGGCCCCACCTATCGGCGACCGTAGGGCGTGACCGCGCTGGCCACGTCCGATAAATGGACGCACCTAAAGCCGAAGCCGTTTCCCCGCGCTGAAAACGTATTCTTTCCTGAGTACGTTTCGCAGGTCAGAAAGCGCATTCTTTTGTTCTTTTAGATGAAAATATGTTTTCACTTCTCTGAAGGCGTATTCTCAGAAGGGCGCTTTCTCTTTTTCAGCTCAGCCGGCCGAAGTGCTTATTTTGTGAACGCTCACTGCTTTAGTTACTTTTCTGCCTAAAAAGTGAACGGCCACAACTTTGCGCTCGTAACTCCGGTTGAGGTGATTCCAATGCGCACGTTCTCTGTTCGTCGATCTCTTTCCGTTGGTACCATTTTCATAATGTTTTCACACAGTGAAAATGCCCATTTTGCCCTTTCCCATAAACAGCCCCCTCCGAGAGAGAACTGTTTCCGACAAATCTTTCCGCGATCGTTCCGCACTTTTTCCCGGAGTATTTCTTGACCCCCAGGCAAGCCAACCTCTTATCATGAGCCCCTAACTTGCATGTTGACTTTGCTTGCACCTTGTGTGGGTGTAGTTACAGTTGTTTCTTATCGTTTTCGTCTGCAGTTATTCCGTTATGCTTATCATGCATGCTTGTGTTTTCATGATATCTTTTGCCATGCTAATTAGAATGTTGTTATTGATATTGCCATGTCACTACTCTACTTTATTTTCATGTCATCTTTATAAAATGCTATGATGATTGTAATGCACCGTTGATATGCTGGTACTCAGTATTGTCATGTTCTTTATGCTATAGTTGTGCACTTGAGAAGTTTGACATTTTGTCCATGCATTTGTATGCTGCATGCTCATTGTTGCATTCATGTTAAATATGCTCATGATGATGGAGAAGATAATAAAATGACTTAATAATACCAAACCTCCTCCGTCATCGATGGGACCGAGTCATAGTGCCACCAAATCGAACTTCTTCAGTGCAGCCACATTTGCCTTTGTGGGAAGGCCTTAATGCAATCTATTGTCGTGCCTCTCGCCGGTGCCTCCAATGAGGGAAGGTTATGGGCACGCGCTACCCTGATCAGGTAGGCGGACATAAGCCTTGTGTGCCCAGGTTTGGTTTTGAGCTCATGTCCCCGTTTTGGACCGTTTATGTTTTGCCACGACGGTGGCCGTTGGTGTCTTTGGTAGGCACGGGGCCACCCAGGACTGAACCCAAAAGGGGTGTTGGTCGGAGTGGCCGGGAGAGCGTCATGGCAGTAGGTCGGTTTCGTCGGAATGCCGTTGGTCCACCTGAATGGGAGTGCGAGGCCATGGCTTCCGTGGTGTGGGTACAGTGCGCTACCTCTGCAGAGTATTTAAAAGTCTATCGATAGCCGCGTCCTCGGTCATGGGCACAAGTTCGTAGTAGGTCACACTATCGGGTCTTGGTCGAAATGGAGGGTAAACCTGAAATAACTAAGTTGATAAATAAATATGTGATAAAAAAATGTGGTGACTTGAACTATGGGATAGTCGTGAGAAGTCAAGGCGATGTTTTGTTATGATCACGAGACGATGTCTTGATGTGTGTTGAGCCAAGTGTGGTTCCGTTTGTGGTCCGTGAGTGATCACCGTTTGGTTACAAGGTAACCCGTTGAACCAAGTATGGTCCCGTTTGTGATCCGCGCATGATCACCGTTTGGTTGCGAGGTAACCCGTTGGGAAGAGAGTCCGAAGGACTCGGTGCACAAGTTTGGTTGCATTGCATGGGTAATATGTTGTTAGTTGCATTTAAAGAACCGTGGCAGAACAGAAGATGGTTGCATAAAGTTAACATGTTATGTCTGCATTGGATATGACCGGTAGTTTATTTTCAGCATAGTTTCATGATGCCATGCCATGCTTTGATTTATATGTTAAATTATTGCATGATTGAGATGATATGCTATGCTTTGCTATTACCATGTTATAAGCATGTTTTGATATGCCATGTTATTGCCATGTTAGTAGATGCTATGATGTTGTTCATGCTCAATTGATCCATATCATGCCATGTTTAGTAATTGATATGAGATAGGTTGTTGCATGCGCTTGGTTCTTGCCTTGTCTTCTGCTTGTTTGGATGCTATGTATTTGGTTGTCTTGCAAGTACATTCAATGTACTGACCTGGCGTGTCATGCCAGTTTGTAGGTGGTGCCTGGATTGTTTACTTGTCTGGTCGCGCTAGGCCGTAACCTTGCGAGTCCTGTGAGTTGTGGAGCCCAGCCAGAGTTGATGAGCCGCCAAACCAAGACTTCTGCCACCATGTAAATAGACATCCGCTGCCATTTAAATAGCCTTAGGGCTATGCCAGATAATTGTATTCATCAATGATGTAATCTTATATACATGTATTTGATGAATATTCTTGTAACTGGAATGTTGTATCGTGGACCTGTCGTGCGTCAGGTGTTATCCTGGGCTGACGTGCGAAGGCCCCCTGCTCCATGCGGATCGGGGTGCCACAGTTGCTTGGCTCTCCTACTGGATTGATACCTTGGTTTAAAAAATGAGGGAAATACTTATTGTAGCTGTGCTGCATCATGCCTTCCTCTTTGGGAAAATACCGATGCATTCTCTAGCCACATCAAAGAAATTTCTGGCGCCATTGCCGGGGTGACATCATCAACACCTATCAGGTACCCAATTACAAATCTCATCCCTTATAATTTACAGTATTTGCCATTTGCCTCGTTTTCATCTCCCCCACTTCTAAAACGTTTTTGCGAAAGCTCAAAAATATTTGCCTTTTTATTTGACTTATTTTCATTTGCCTTTTTTCTCGGTTAATCTTATGTTTGCTTGTGTTACCATGTGCCTTCTATTTGCTTGCATCTTTGCTTGCTAAAAATATATTGATATGGATCCTCATCCACTTGGTAATCTTTTTAAGAGATCCAATTATGATGAACCAATTGCTAGTGATTTGAGTGCACTAGATTATCTTTATGAAGTTTTGCTTGAAGATCGTGAATCTGAAAATTGTGATGAAGTGTTAAACGATTTTTTTGTAAAGTGATTCATGATAGCTCCTTCAATGAAAAGCATGATTGCAATGATGTTATTATAAATTCTATTAATGTCAATTGTGCTAATAGTATGAAAAACCCCAAGCTTGGGGGTGCTAATTTTGATATGGCCACTAGTTATTGCAACCATCATGATTGGGGTGATTCTTCTTATGATTTTGAAATTTATTTAAGCCTCATGATGAATATGATGTTGGTAATAATGTTTGTAATAATATTGAAAGTGGGTTTGGAAGAGCGTCAGCTTTAGGTAAAAATAATCCCACATATTTGGAGAGTGTTCAATCTTATGAATTTTGATAGAAGTGGGTTTGAAGAGGTCATGACTTTAGTTGATGTCAATCCCACTATCTTCGATGATTATAAACCTTTTATGCATGTGGATCATAAAGAGAAAATTCCATATGTTAGCTATATTGTTGAATCTGATTATGATCCTACATTTATTTATTATAAATATGGTTGTGGAAATTTTCATGTCACTAAATTACCTCTCGTTATGTTGAGTTTGCTATTGTTTCCTTCCACTTCCTTGCATATGCTAGTTTTTGCTTGTCTCACTACTGGAATCAGCTTCTTTGCCGTCCGCCATGGCGGACGGCAAAGGCATGGTTCATGGACAACAAACCTCTTTGTCGTCCGCTAGCGGACGACAAAATGTCCGGATGAACACATGCCAGCAAAGGCCTTCTTTGTCGTCCGCTTCGTAGAAATGAACGGCAAAGGATTGTGCCGTCCTACGTTGGTGGCCAGCAGACGGCAAAGATCGTGGACGGCAGTGAGGTGGGGTGAGAGCCGTTAGGGGTTAACGGCGTGCTTTGCCATCAGCCAGCGGACGACAAAGAGGCTATGGTCTTTGCCGTCGGCTGGCAGACGGCAAAGTGATCAAACATGCCAGTCCCAGGAAGCACAGGTAGCTACCACGTGGCTTGTTTGCCGTCAGCAAGCTGACGGCAAAGAGCCTGTACAGCCCTGTTTTTAATTTAATTCATTCAATTTGAGAGCAATTCACAGATATACACAACAATTCACATATATACACAACAAGCTTATCCAACACACAAGTTTCATCATATATACATACATAACCAACACATATATAGTTCCATCCTTACATATTACAAAAGTTTCACATTGTTCATCCAACACCGTTATCCATCCATCCATATAACAAGTTCCAACCATGCAAGTTCATTGATACAAAATAAAAGCACAAATGGAAAAGAAGCACTCCATCCATGCAAGCTTCCATGAATTAAATCAAATCTGGAAAATGATAAACAAGATGTTAGAAAAAGAAGAACAAAATGAAGAAGAAGAAGAAGAAGACTATAAGAAGTAAACATACTTAAGTAAAATGGAGCTAACCTAGAAGAAAATGAAGAAGAAGAAGAAGAAGAAGAAGACTAGAAGAATACTAGAAGAAGACTAGAAGAATAAGAAGAAGAAGAAGAAGAAGAAGACTATAACAAGCTTATTATGTAAACTTGGTCATTTTGTGCTAACATAAGTAATTTTGGAGCTAACCTATAGGAAGCTAAGCATAGTAGAGACAACTTAGCATATTAGAGCCAACTTAGGTAAAATGGAGCCAACCTAGCTAATTATGCCATCTTTGAGTGAACTAAGCATATTAGAGCTAACTTATAGCTAACTTACGTCATTTTGGAGAAGAAGAAGAAGAAGAAGACTATAAGCTTATTATGTAAACTTG
>NC_057814.1:320830313-320832804 GCF_018294505.1 Triticum aestivum | reverse complement strand
ATATCAGAGCTAACTTAGAGCTAACTTATGTCATTTTGGAGAAGAAGAAGAAGAAGAAGAAGAAGAAGAAGAAGAAGAAGAAGAAGAAGAAGAAGAAGAAGAAGAAGAAGAAGAAGAAGAAGAAGAAGAAGAAGAAGAAGAAGAAGAAGAAGAAGAAGAAGAAGAAGAAGAAGAAGAAGAAGAAGAAGAAAAAGAAGAAGAAGACTATAAGCTTATTGTGTAAACCTGGTCATTTTGTGCTAACATAAGTAATTTTGGAGCTAACCTATAGGAAACTAAGCATAGTAGAGATAACTTAGCATATTAGAGCTAACATAGGTTACTAAGCATATTAGAGCTAACATAGGTAACTAAGCATATCGGAGGAAACAAAGCTAAGTATATATAGATCATTTTGGAGATCAAACATACCTAACATAGTTCAGTTCTCATTGTTCTTCTCCTTCTCCTTCCTCAGCCTGATGCGCCAAGAGCTGCGAGGCGGTGGAGGCAGTGGGATGTAGTCTTCTACCACAATTGGCGTGGTCATGTCGCCTAGCTGTGGGATCGCCAGCGCCACCACCGGCGCGAGGTCATTGTTAGGCACCACCACCATCGCGAGGCCATCTTCAGGCAGGACAGGCACGACCATCGCTAGGTCATCCTCCGCCACCACCATCTCTTGCCCATGGTGCGCCACCACCATCTCTTGCCCTTGCTCAGCCACCACCATCGCTAGGTCATCCTCAGCCTGATGCCCACTCTGCTCCTCTTCTTCCCCACTCCATTCTGGATCATCATCCTTGTTGTCTTTGCTGCGGCCCGAATCACTGCTGCTTTTGCTACAGCCAGAATCGCTGTTGCTTTTGCTACAGCCAGAATCGCTGCTGCTTTGGCTGTAGCCACTGTCGCTGATGCTGCTCCCATTGCCTGTCCAAATGCAACAATGACCGTTAACAATCGATGCGAGACAAAGCCAAATGTAGAGGAATAAGAAGAGGCAGAACGTACTGGCATCATCGTCCTCAGCGTAGCGCATGCGACACATAGTCGTGTTGAACGCCTTCATGATGAGCATGGTGGCGTCGTCGTCGTACCTGAAGAGAAGGAAGTACCCCTGTCGCAGGTCGTAGGCATGGTAGAACTTCTCCCAGCCACGACACAGGTACAGGTGGCCCTCCTTGATCAATAACTCCACGTCCCACAGCCTGCGAAACCCGCTGCCGGCCTGTCGCAGCTTCACATTATTTGGCGGATCTTCACCCAGCATGTTCATAAAAGTGTCAGGCAGCCTTTGTAGTTTGGGACAATGAGTGATGTAGCAAACAACAGAGTTATCGTAATGAGATGGTTGAAGGGGATATCTCTCCTTTTATATACCTGCCTCGTGGATGATACTGAAGTCCCAAGTATGATACTGAAGAACTCGAAAGCATCCAACTCGTACTCCGGTGTGGCAGACTGGAGTCTGCGGTGGCGGCTTCCCCCCATCTTTGATAAGCAGCAGAAGAGACCAATTATTACCCTTACAACATTATCATACAACATTATAACATAAGAAATTTTGAGCAGAAGATAATCAACTACAACAACTTATCATTTCTCATTCAAAAAACAATGCACTTGTGGACATATGATGGCTCTAGTTGAATTTATTAGTAGCACTAGTCGTCAAAAATGTTGACTTTAGTTGAATTTCATATAATAACTATTTTAACTTCTTTGGGTCAGCAAACTAGGCAACTAGCTAGCAGTATAAAAACATTCAACTAAAGAAAAGAAAGAAACTGCAAAACGTGGCGGAACCCTAAATAAGAAAGTATAAAAGCATGTCTTTTTCTTCTTCTTCTTCCCCTCTTCTTCTTTTTTCCTCTTTTTCCTTTTCTTCTTCCTCTTCTTCCTTTTCTTCTTCTTCTTCTTCTTCTTATTCTTCTTCTTCTTCTTCTTCTTCTTCTTCTTCTTCTTCTTTTTCTTCTTATTTTTCTTCTTCTTCTTCTTTTTCTTATTCTTTTTCTCCTCCTCTTCTTCTTCTTCCTTTCCCTTTCCCTCTTCTTTGCTCCTCCTCCTTGAACTCAGAGACTCCTCCTTGGACCAACCCATCTCCCACCCTACCACCATATGTTAAAGAAAGAGAGGTGAGTTGTTTCTTTGCATTTACCCTCGCCTTTGCATCCAACAAGGTAGTAGGTACATTTTGTAAGAGCCCGGTTAATATTAGTGACCTAAGCAATTTTGAGGCTTCCGGTTAATAATAGTGACCTGAGCAATTTCTGCTCTCTACTCAAATACATCTAATCCCACTCCTTTGGTTTCTGTAGACAATCTAAGATTAGTGTGGCAGAGCGGAGTCTGCGGTGGCGGGGGGAGGTTTTCCTTTCCTTCTTCTCTTCTTCTTCTTCTTCTTCTTCTTCTTCTTCTTCTTCTTCTTCTTCTTCTTCTTCTTCTTCTTCTTCTTCTTCTTCTTCTTCTTCTTCTTCTTCTTTCTTCTTCTCCCTCCTCCTCTTCCTCCCTC